>NW_028229534.1:0-218517 GCF_053477565.2 Lygodium microphyllum | reverse complement strand
CAACTCAATCGGGCATGGAGGTAAGCTCACTACACTCGTAGAGTGGAGCCCTAAGAGGAACACCAAGGAAAAGGGAATTCTCTTGCAAGAAAATCTATCTTGTAACATCAACAAGCTTTTTATTTAGGTTTTATATGATCACAATGAAGAAAAGAACACCAGGCACAACAAATCTTCATGCAACATCATGTAGATCTCCCACGGATTTGATAGAATCAACCATATTCTTCAATATCTTCATAAAATCCATCAATAGAACAAAGAAAGCAAAGGAATACACCATCTTTGAATGGAAATACATCACATAGTATTCATCTTCAATATCTTCATAGTCTTCTCTCTCAATCTCTCATATGCAATCACACTATTTTCATAGATTTGACTATCTCTGACTCTCTCTCTCTCTCTCCATCAATAGTACATCATATCCTCACTACAATCACTCAATAATAACCCTCAATAATCCTTCTTAGGTCGTGGATATACCTCCCAAGAGGTATGTTTGATATGAAGAGGCACCAGAGCCACTACAGTGTCTTTTCATAGCTCACCACTGTCACTTCACTCTAGTCTTTACTTGAGTCTTCAGCAGCTACTTCTTTGACTTCTTTTAGCTCTTTTGCACTTGTATTTACCTCTTTCCAAGGCTAGAAAACTTTCCCAACCTACACTCTCATCCATCAAAACACATACAAAAGCATACAGAAGGTCTACAGAGGCTCATCAGAAGCTCATCAAAGAGTTACAGAAGGTCAACAGAAAGCATCAGAACCACATAACTCATTCCAAAACCATTCCAAACCATCAAAAATCACTCAATAGGCTTTCAAACAATCTCAAACCCTATCAATCAATACTCCATCCCTTCTTACAGAGAGAAAACAGAACAAAACAGAAGCTCAACAGAACCAATCAGGACCAAACAGAACATATCAGAACATCATCAGAACTTCACATCTCTACTAATAAACATCATGAGCTTAATAAAACCATTCCAACTTATCCAAAACACTTTCAAACCACTTCCAAACCAATCAATCATCTCATAAAATCAACCATTCAGCTCTCAAAAACAACAAAAATCAGCCAAAAAATAGGTCATTTCAACACTCAACATATCCCCACACTTAATAAGGAAGCGTCCTCGTGACCCAGGAAAAAGGGAATACAAGTTCATTCAAAAGCTCAACTTTGATCTTCAATAATCTTCAAAAATAGTCCATCCAACCATGACCCCAACTTATAACCTGTATCTGATATAAAGAATACAACGAAAGGAAAACCCTTTATACATTAACACATCTTATCAAACTGGAAATCACAACAAACTTGTAAAGGATATAAGAGGTTTCTTCTTCTTCTGCTTCTGCATCTTCAACTATCCAACCAGCAACACCATCACCGCAATTCTCCAAAAATGTAGCTCGCACGAAAGCAAATCGAATAGGCAACCACCACGATCTTATCACATAAATTAACCCACAACACAAACACTACACACAACACAACCATCTGAATGACTCCTCCAAAAAGAGAGTTTTATCATTAAAAATTATCCACCATATATGGCAAAGGTATCAATGAAGATGATCCCTCTTGAAAGATTGGTGATTTCGAAAATGATCCATAGACAAGGATTCATCTACAAATGTCTTGGGAGGATTCTGAAAAAACTGAAGACAGCACATCCTTTCCAACAAGACTAGGTATCTTCTAGGCAAACAGAGGGCATGAAAGTACAAGACATCCCTTTGCTGGGAATCAATGCTCACATTGACATTCATGCACAACTTTGGAATAGGCTTTGAATCATTATGAGAATGCCTATGCATATACGCCAGGTACCAAGTAAAATGAGCAGTTAAGCGCACAGAAGGATCTGCAGACTGAGAATACTGTTGAGCAAAATGCAGATAATTCTGATAAGCCTGACTAGCACTTATCCATTCTCCTGGGATCAATGGCCAATTGATTTGAGGTCCAGTAAGGGAATCATTTGAACTCCAACCTCTTCTTTGAAGAATCTTCTGATCAAAACCTGGATACCCACTAACCAACTGAGGAGGATTAGGAATAGAAGTGTTAGGAGATGGAAGGGGGACTAATGAAAGAGGATGAAGTGACGGATAGGCAAAATCATAAAATGAAGAATGGATTAAAGATGGATTGGCTGAAAATTGAGGAGATTCTGTTAAGAAAGGCGTTAAAAGATTAGCAAGAAAAAGTTGATAGAATATCAGGGGATGGGGAAGGACAAGGATCAGGAGGTAGAAAAACTCGATCTTCAATAAAAGAACAATGGGTAAAGATAGGAATTTGAGAAGATCCTTGAGGTTGGAAAAGAAGGGGTAAAATGACCTTTGGGTTAGATTGAAAAAGGGAAATATAAGCATCATACCTATGAGCCATTTGTTGATAATGAGTTAGACATGGTAAGGATGGACCTAAAGCTTATCTACGATGATAGGCTTCAAAGAAAGAAGTATCAAATGGAGGTTAGTTGGAGAGATAGGCTAAAAGATCCACCCTCAATTGGTTAGTGTTCTAGGCATGAGTTGAAGCTTTGATCTGTCGGTGATTCAAAATGACAGCATCAACCATAGTGTGCCATGAAAACTCAGGACACTCAGTCACCTTTGAAGAATATCTCTGGAATATCTCATCAATCCTCAACTCCAAGTGTCGGGCATACAAAGAAGCTTGAAATACCACATCTCCAACATACCAAGCCAGATCTTCATCATCTGGAATGAGTAAATCACCCCTCAAATACATATAGAACAGAAGCATCATATCTGGAGTGACAGAGTCTTCAAAAACCATTCTCACTACTTCTATCAGCAAAGCTGATGACTAGGCCCCACTCCATCCATCCTCTGGAATAGGTAAATCCATCATGGAAAGCTTTATATAGAAGGCCAACTTCTGTTGTTGATAATGGACAAAAAAGGAATGTTCCTCGAGTAGCTCGGATAAAATGGTGATCCATCTTGGAGAGGAGGTAGGTACTCCAATCAATATTTATGCCTTTCAAAATCATTCGTGAAGCTGTAAACAACTCCTTGGAAAGATAATGGGGATTTTGTAGGCATGAACCTGTCCTGAAGGAATTGGCATAGCTGTTTCCATAGGGGATTGGAAATCATGGAAACACCCACTCCTGACGTGGTAATGACCTTCTTCGGATCAAGAACATCTTGAGTCTACTTCTGCAACAGCTTCAAAATATCATCATTGGTGAACAACTGTCTGGCAGCAGGGACAGACTCCCCATGATATGGTAGACCAAGAGCCTTGCCTAGACTCTTCGGTGTCAGAAGAACAGTAGTGCCACAGACTGGACCAGACCTCTTACTGTAAGAGGTTAAAAACTAGTCACAAAGGTAAGGATCATCTAGAACTAGTGGGAAAGAAAGGCTCACGAACTTGGATAAGCCCGCTTTAGCAACAACGTCCGAATCCAGTAACAAAGAATAATCATGGACAGCCAAAGGAACATACTGAATCGGGGGAGGAGTACGAGAGGGCGCCATTCAGATGGTTACACACACACCACAAACACAGACAAACAAAGAGAATGCTTGCAAAGCAACAGACAAAAACCAAGGATAAGATATCAACCAATATGGTAAAACGTGACTCGACCAACTATCCCCAAGCAAACCACAGCCTAGAAAAAATTCGACATGACCTCTACACATATGCGACCGAAAGCTTCATGCTATGCAACATGCAAACACCCAAATCCCCGTATCAGGCAATAAAGAAGAAAAAAAATAACTACACACCGGACCCTTAACCGTAACAAAGAAACTGAACCAAAATATAACAATAACCCACACATATCATGACCACAACTTTGATAATCATGTTTGACCATGGAGACAACTCCGAAGACTTCGCGTACCCATCCCACGAAACGAGTTCATTAAAAAGGGGAAATAAGTGCACTGAGGGGGAATTAATTTTAATGAAAGGTTCATTTTAGTAAATTATTAAGAAATGGGTGAATTTTTATTAAGTGATAAACCTTAACAAGAAAATGGTGGTTCCTTCTTAAAATTTTAATTACAAATTATTAGGTTGGAGCAGTGCATTAATCCGAATCCCGGACTTCGATACCCAGATTGGGTCTTGTTGGGGGTAAAGGCGCCTCCGCCGTGCCGCCCCGTGTATTACTACACTGACAGTATCCGCCACTGCACATTGCAGGTGGCGGGCGCCCATCACGTCACTTTATTCTTTATTCTTTTAGTGACAGTTTGAATAAAGGAAGGCCCGGTCACACAGTGTGACCGTTGGAGTTCCCATTTCTTGTCTCTCTCTTTCTTGCTCTTGCTCTCCCGCCATAGCTCGCGTGCAAGCTTCGATTCTTCTCACCTTTCAACTGGTATCAGAGCTTGGCATTCTCTTGCTCGAGCTCGAAGCTTCCCGACCTTCGCATTGACTCGCTTCACGCATTGGGTCTCCATCCTGGCAGCCATATCCGATCTCCCCGAGCTCCCGTCACTCCCCGGCTTCCCGAGCACCTTCCCAGCCTATTGAGGCACCTTCAAGGCATTGATACTGAGGTATTTGATCATTCTTTCAGGGTTTTATTTCAGTCTACAGGTTGCAAACACCAAGGGCAGCCATGGCTTCAAACCCTTGAAGCTTATTCCCCTCATATTGTGCCTTACACCTATCAAGGCTCAAAGAGGCTTGTCATAGGCCTTTGATAGGCCCTTCTTGAGCCCCCCATTACCCCCTTTTCAGCCCATGTGGAGCAGCAACAAGTTCAGCACCAATAGGGCAGATTGCATCATTTTTTTCCAGGCTGTGAGCACTCATCTACTTCAGCTCCACACTTGGCCATTGCTTCTTGCTCTCTACCTTGATCAAGAGGGCTATAGACTTCATGTTTGATGTCATTCAAGCTTTGGGCATTGGTCTTGATCATTCGGGGCTGATCTCTTCAGATTTGGGACTGTCATAAACTGTCATAACAGGCTGAAAACAGGGCAGCACCATTGGCATTAGCATTTGTTGCTTATACTCCATTCCGGTTGTGCTATTTGATGCCCGTATGCGGTCTACATGATGCCTAGTGCCTTGGGAATGTATGCACATGATTATGCCATGATTTTGGCTTGAAATATTGGCTGATTTGGGACTGTTATTTACTGTTATACAGTGCTGGAAACAGGGCAGCCACACTTGGCATTGGCATTTGATGCTTATACTCTACTCCGGTTACCTTATTTGATGCCCGTATGTAGTCTACTTCCTACCCGGATGTATTGGGGATGTATGCATTTGGTTTGACCATGATTTTGGCTTGAATTTGGGGCTGAAATCTACTGTTTAGAATAGTAAATACATGCTGGAATAGCAGTGGGCTGAAGGTACTTTACATGCTTTGGCACTTACCTACCGATACCGGATGTATGCTTTGAGCTTTGGCATGATGTCGCTGACATTTGGGGACGACTTGGAGCATATGTATGAGATTATGGGATGCTTTTGAGCTTCGCATTAGCTCCGTCTTCATTGGCATTTGGACCGACTTGGGATGCTCGTGGACCGCCTATGCCTCATGTCTCTGCTTGACAGTTAGGCTTTTGCATTACATGCTTTGGTTCGTGACATATGCTATTTGGTTCGTGTATGCCATACCGACATTTGGAGCTTGGATTTGGATGTATTTGAGCATTCCTGGCTTACTTGATCACTGATCTTGGTTGCTATTTGGATGTCATTGAGTTGACCGAGAGCTTATTTGGGCTTATGTATTGCTTCATGGTTAATACGACCGGTGCTTCATGTATGTCATGCTCTCTTGGATGCACTTGATGCATTGACAGGGTCACTTATCACTGGTGCTTTCTCTTGGGTAGTTTGAGCTTCTGAGCTCGCTTTGTACGCCTTTTGTGCCAGTGGGGGCATTTTACATGCTTGCTTGACCTTTGACAGTTGCATGCTATTGGAGCACTTACATGTATTTGGAGCAGTTTATGTCTTGAGCAGCTACATATACATTGAGACTTTGGGATCATACTCCGATCTTTATGGATATGCATTGATGTACACTTGGTTCACATGATGCTTATGAGTTGAGTCTCATATTTGGATCTTTCTCATTGAGCAGACACCTATTTGTGTCAGGTTTTGGCAGTTACAGGAACACTTTGCCTAGAGTGTCTGGGGGTGTGCCTTTCACTGGCAGATGTTATTTTGACATGCTTCGGTGTTGAGCTCATGTTATTTTCACTGTCATTGGCCTTGCTTATGTCCATTTCATGCCGGCTTTGGACCTAGCATTGTTTGCTTGACATTGGATCCTATTTTGGGACAGTTTGCTCTCTAGACTGCATATCTACAATTTATTACAGCAAGCAATTATTGGTGGACTGAGGTGTACTTTTCATGCTGAAATATCCTGATTTGGTGTACCGCACCTAGTACTAAGTGGGCAGCAACTTTTGGCACACTCTGCTCGCCCTTTGGACCCCGTTTTGGTCATTTTTGGGTAGTTTCTGCAGTAAAACAGCAAGCAGTTTTGGACTGTTTGGGCATTTCCAGCCTATATAATGGCGTCATCTTCGCATGATAGTGCCATCTTTAACATTACAAAGTTGGATGGTACCAACTACTCTTACTGGAAGAGTCAAATATGGCAGGTTTTGGTGCAGAAATCTCAGATTAAGCCACTTCGATTGAGTGGGGAGCAGCCTGAAACTATGGACAGTGACGACTAACTTGAACTTGATGAGCTATGCAAGTCCACGATTGTATTGTCTCTCACTGAACACTTACATTATAATGTATTTGAGGAAGCACAGAGTGCATGGGATCTATGGAATAAGATCAAGAATCTTTATGATAAGAAAAGTCCGGCGAGTCAGATGTACTGGTTGAAGCAGCTTATGGATCTGCGCATGAAGGATAATGCGACTATGTCTGCTCACTTGAGCCAGTTCCATGCTATACTGAAGAACCTGACTTCACAGGATATCACCTTTGGAGAGGAAGTAACTCCTCTTTTCTTGCTTGGGACTCTGAATGAGTCATGGGATGTTTTCCGTACTGCTCTTTGTGCCTCTAGTGCTACTCTAAAATTGGCAGATGTTGAGAGTGCTCTTCTTCAGGAAGAGGTGAATTGCAAAAACTTGGATGCCTCTCGTGGTAGTCATGCTTTGACAGTTAGAGGCAGGAATGACAGGTATGACCGTGGTAATGGCCGAGGCCGTGACTCGCAGAAGGGTCGGTCTAAATCTCATGGCAAGTCGCGTAGTAAGTCGCGTAGGCGCAATGCAAATGTCACTTGTCATCATTGTGGGAAAAAGGGCCATATTAGACCACAGTGTCATGAGTTGCGCAATGAGAAGCGCAAGGATAAGGAGAAAGATAAAGTGTGTCAAGATTGTGGGAGAGAAGGAAGGAGTCTCACTTGTAGCTTTCTTGCTTGCACAATGGGGGAATACACACAAGGGTGGAGGCTGAAAATAGTTTTTCTCTTCTTAGTTGTGGAAGCCAAAAGAACTCAAGTACAAAGAAAATAGAAGAACCCTAGATATGGGTCTCAAACCAAACTCAACTAACTAAGGTGGCATACTAACTGAGCCACGAACTAGAGTAGATAAGGATAGCTATCATGTAGCTATTATTCAGGGGCGGTGTACCAACCGCATCTGCAACTGACAAGTCGGTGACATAAATACACAACGGTCACCCTGGCGTATCACGAGTGGAGCTCAATATCTCAACACTCCCCCTCGAGCTCAATCCCAATTCCTGCACACCAAGCAGGTCTCTGAACTTGCGCAGCTTCTCTGCGCCCAATGCCTTCGTGAATATGTCAGCTACCTGATCCTCTGTGCTGACATAAACTAGATCAATAAGACCTAGTAAAACCCTCTCTCGCGCATAGTGATAATGCACCTCAATGTGCTTTGTTCTAGCATGATAGACTGGGTTATTTGCCAAGTGTATACTACTCATGTTGTCACAATAAATGACAACTGGCCCATCTGTAGACTGATGCATATCATAAAGTAGCTTATGCAACCAAGCTACCTCACATGCAGCCATTGCTGCACCCCTGTACTCAGCCTCTGTGCTCGACAAGGCAACTGTAGGCTGTTTCTTGCTGCTCCAAGTGACTGCAGCACTCCCAAAAGAGAACACATATCCACTGGTAGATCGTCTATCAGAAATACTACCAGCCCAATCAGCATCAATGTATCCATGCAACTGTATCTGAACCCCAGTCTCATAAAATAGTCCATACTGCAATGTGGACTTCACATACCTGAGTATGCGTCTAGCCGCATCCAAATGCGGTTTCCTTGGAGCCTGCATAAACTGACTTACCAATCCAACAGCATAGCTCAAATCTGGCCTGGTAATAGTCATATAAATCAAACTTCCTACTATGCGTCTGTACATAGTAGGGTCTTCCAGAAGCTCACCCGCATCTGTGCTCAGCTTCACATTCTGCTCCAAAGGAACTGAAATAGGCTTACAGCCTGTCATCCCATATTTGGACAGCATGTCCAATCCATACTGCCTCTGTAAGAGCTGTATCCCACTTGGTGATCTAATCACCTCAATGCCCAAGAAATAACGCAGCTCTCCCAAATCCTTCATCTCAAACTTCTGCTTCAATAGCATTTTCACATGAAGGATATCTTCATCACTGTCACCTGTCATAATCAAATCATCAACATAAATGACAAGTAGCATAATACCTTTCTCTGTTTTTCTCACATAAAGTGAGAAATCTGCCTTGGAAATCTGAAAGCCAATAGTGACAAGATACTGTCCTATCTTGTCAGACCATGCTCTAGGTGCTTGCTTCAAGCCATACAAGGCTTTCTTCAACCTGCAAACAAACTCAGGATGAACAGCATGCACATAACCTGGTGGCTGCTCCATATAGACCTCTTCTTGCAAATCACCATGCAAGAAGGCATTCTTTACATCCATCTGATGTAAAGACCATCCCTTTGATGCAGCCATAGCAATGACTGCTCTTACGGTTGCCATCCTTGCAACCGGACTGAATGTTTCTTCATAGTCAATGCCATATGTTTGTGCATACCCCTTGACTACTAATCTTGCCTTGTATCTGTTCACAGAACCATCTGCATTGTGCTTCACCTTATAAACCCACTTACAGCCAATTGCATTTTTACCTTTAGGCAAAGGTACCAATTCCCATGTAGCATTTGCTTCCAAGGCATCCATTTCTTCATCCATGGCTTTCTCCCATTTTTCTTTTCCCATGGCTTGCTCAAAAGAAGTGGGTTCTGGTTCCTGTATCACCTTGACCATCTATGCATAGTGAATGGCTATAAATCCATCATATTTCAGCCTATCCACAGGATACCTAGCTCTCGTAGACCTGCGCAAAGTAGGTTCACTCCCAGGTGCTCTCAAAACATCCCTGGTCTTCCTTACTCTAGGTGTAACAATAGAAGGAATACCCAACTCATCATCAATGCTCTGTTCTGAGCCACTGGATTCACCATCCACATAAGAGTGACCTGCATTCACATCAAACATGGGCTGATCAACCTTCTCTTTTCCTTTTCGTGATACCTGCATACCACTATCTGCATTGCTTTGAGAAGATTCTCCTGATCTCAATCTGCCTGTCCATGGCGAAGAATGTGAACCACTGCTAGAGGACGCTCCAGGTCCACTAATATTTTGTGACTGCTGCTGTGAATTTTGTACAGCATTACCATTTTGTGTATCTACATCATCAATCACATTTACTGGTTTATACCAGCTACTCATCTCATCAAAAACAATATCTCTGCTCACTGTAAACTTACGAGTAGAAGGGTTATAGCATCTATACCCTTTTTGCTGCAGAGAGTAACCAATAAAGATGCACTTCTCAGCTTTTGGATCCAACTTGGATCTCAGCTCATTTGGCACATGTACATAGGCAATGCAACCAAAAATTTTCAAATGAGAAATATCTGGTTTCCTACCAGTATACCTCTCCTCTGGAGTCATTCCATGTATTGCTGCAGTGGGAGTCCTGTTCATTATGTAGACTGCTGTAGCAACTGCTTCAGCCCAATAAAAATCTGGCAAGTCTTTTTCATTGAGCATGGCACGAGATACCTCTCCAATATGCCTGTTTTTCCTTTCTGCAATTCCATTTTGTTGTGGGGTATAACTGCATGAATATTGCTGCTTTATGCCATGCTCCTGCAAGAACTTTGCAAACTCATTTGAGAGGTACTCTCCCCCTCCATCTGACCTTAGGCATTTTATTTGCAGACCTGTTTCTTTTTCAGCCATAGCTTTAAGGGTTTTGAAATGCCCAAAAACTTCACTTTTCTTTTGCATAAAATACACCCAAACTTTTCTGCTATAGTCATCAATAAAAGTGACAAAATAATGACAGCCTCCAAGAGATGCAGCTTTAGTAGTCCACACATCAGAGTGGATTAATTCCAATGGCTTCTTACTCTCTTGAACATGTCTAGGAAATGGTTTCCTTGCCTGTTTTCCAAACTGACAGGCTTCACATACCTTATGCATTTCTGCAACCTTGAATCTAGGCAATCCTGCAACAATATTTTGGGCCTGCATTGATTTAAGTCGCTGTACATTAACATGACCAATGCGTTTATGCCAGATATCAATATCTGCAACTACACCGGTCCCATGTGCAAACATTGTTGTACTCAATTCAGACATGTCTGCATCCAACATAAACATTCTGCCCTTCTTCTTTCCTTTTGCTATCAAGCGACCTTTATTTTTCATATCCTCAACAAAGCATCCATGAGGATTAAATCTGACCTGCAAGCCCTGCTCAACCATTTGACCAACAGAAACCAGATTCTTGGTGATATTCGGGACATGAAATACATCGGACAGGTATTTCTTTTTTCCATCCTGCATAGACAAGGGAATTTTTCCAATCTGCACAATAGGATGTGCAGTATCATCACCAGTCTCCACAAATCCTGGTTTTTCCATTTTCCTTGCATCCTCCATCCATTCTGCATGACCTGTCATGTGGTTTGATGCACCTGAGTCAACATACCATACATCGTTGCTTTCTTCTGTACTTGTCACAGAATTGTTCATGTGCTACACCATAAACAAATGCTCATTTATATCATCACCCTATCTACTAGAAGATGCATAATTTCCTTGTTGCAGTTTTCCATTCATGATATCATTCTGCTTTTTATAGCAGTCTTTAGCTATATGACCCATTTTACCACAGTAGTAGCATTCAACATTGCTGTTTGCATTTTGCCCTCTTTGCCATCCACCACGACCTCTTTGGCTCCCCCTGCCTCTAGAGTTACCACGTCCTCCTCCATAGGACTGGTTTTCTTGAGTTTGCTGCATATTCTGATTTCTACCACGGCCTCCAAATCGGCCTCCTCTACCTCTGCCTCTACCTCTTCCAGCATTTGAGTAGAAGACAGCTTCTTTTGAAGTTCCTCCTGAAGAAGATGCACCACCATTTCTCTGTTCCTCAGAAATTAGAAGAGCAATCAACTCCTCAAAATCAGGAAATCTTTCACGAACTGAAATGGATGTCCGAAACTGTGCATAATCCTTTCCTAGACCATTCAAGGTCACAGAAACTAAATCATCATCTTCCACTGGCGACCCGATGGAAGCAAGTGCATCTGCAATCTTCTTCACCTTCATGTGGTAGTTGTTGATGCTCATATTTTCTCTTTGCACATTGTGCAACTCTTGCTTGAGCTGCATTTTCCTGGCTTGCGTATTTGTGCTATACATTTTTGACAAAGTATCCCATGCCTCCTTTGGCGTACTTGCATCCTGAATATGCACAATCATAGAGTCTGAAATGCTGATAGACAGCCAATACATAACTTTCCTGGCTCTCTCATGCCATGCTTTAAATGCCTGCATTTGCTGTTGATTGGGAATATCAGGAAGAACTGGTTCTTCTTCATTTCCTGCAACAAATTCCCAATATCCTTTTCCCATAAGGAAATTCGTCATTCTAAACTTCCATGCTTGGAAGTTGTTTTTGTCAAGCTTTTCAGTGACAATCTGTGAAAGAGAATCAGATGCCATTACAGAAGACTGCAAAAAATTCTGTCACTGCAAAAACCACAGCTTCACCCTCACAAGGGAAAATCTGCAAAACTGGCGAAAGTGGTATTTGACCACACAGTCACTTCCTAGTGACGATTTTGCATCAACAGGTAATAGGGATGATTCTGTAACTCCCAATGTCTCTACGCACAAGCATACAATGCAATTTTTACAGTAACTATTCACCGACCTGTAGAACAGTGGCTGCACAGCATAAAACTGGGCCTTTTCCCGAGTGCGTGCAGAAAACTTCCGCCTCCAAAACAGGCCCTGAAATGGCCTCAAATAAAAAAAACAAGGTCGCCAAGGGCTAAACCCCTCTCCCGCTGCATATACTGCCCTCTTGCTTCACCGTGAAGGGCGTCTCAACCTGAGACAATGCACTCCTGCACTTTCCGGCTGTGCTACCTGCAGAGATCTGCTCCCAAAACAGAAAATGAAAGCAACACTGCTCCTCTTACCAGAACACCGCGAGCTTGGCTTGCTTTCTTGAGCTCCTTACCACGAACAAGGCTCTGATACCATGTCAAGATTGTGGGAGAGAAGGAAGGAGTCTCACTTGTAGCTTTCTTGCTTGCACAATGGGGGAATACACACAAGGGTGGAGGCTGAAAACAGTTTTTCTCTTCTTAGTTGTGGAAGCCAAAAGAACTCAAGTACAAAGAAAATAGAAGAACCCTAGATATGGGTCTCAAACCAAACTCAACTAACTAAGGTGGCATACTAACTGAGCCACGAACTAGAGTAGATAAGGATAGCTATCATGTAGCTATTATTCAGGGGCGGTGTACCAACCGCATCTGCAACTGACAAGTCGGTGACATAAATACACAACGGTCACCCTGGCGTATCACGAGTGGAGCTCGATATCTCAACAAAGTGCAGGAGAAGTCCTCTGATCGCAGCATAGTACCTGCGAAGTCCAGCATCAAGATTGAGGAAATTAATGTCACGCAGACTGAGGAGTCCGATGGTGGTGATGAGTTTATACTTGCAGCTAGTTCTTCTGATGCTTCACACTTGACTGAGACATCTAGTATGTATGCACAGTGCTGGTTATTGGATTCCGGAGCATCCTTCCATGTGACGCCTTACCGTGAGTGGTTCCACTCTTACCGCACTATATCTGGTTCAGTCAGACTTGGAGATGACAAGTCTCTTGATATTGTGGGCTGTGGAGATATTCAGTTGCAGTTTTCCACTGGCAGTTCCTTTTTGCTCAGGGATGTACGTCATGTACCTGTGCTTACGCGCAGTCTTATGTCTGCAGGACAGTTGGATGATGCAGGGTTTCATGTCTGTTTTGGAGATTCTGCCTGGAAGATCACCAAAGGCAGACTTGTGCTTGCTAGAGGCGCCAAGGCTGGCAGCCTCTATCCTCTTGTTGTATCTGGGTCTTCTGTAGACCATGTTTTGGCAGTGGGCTCTATCCCACATGTATCACTTTGGCATGCCCGTTTGGGGCATATGTCTTTAAAGGGAATGAAAATGTTATCTGGTTTGCAGTATCTTCCGCCTTTGGATTATGCATGTTTTGACTCATGTGATCATTATCTTTATGGTAAGCAGAATAGGTCTACACATAAGAAATCGAGTAGGCCACGCATGAGTGAGCCCTTGGCATTGGTGCATTCCGATGTTTGTGGGCCTATGCCTTGCATGTCTATGGGTGGCGCGAAGTACTTCGTTACCTTCATTGATGATTTTTCTAGGAAAGTGTGGGCTTATCCCATAAAGCAGAAGTCCGATGTCTTGGCAGTCTTTCAGCGTTGGCTTGCTCTTGTTGAGAACCAGACTGGGTATAGGCTGAAATGGCTTAGGACTGACAATGGGGGAGAATATGTCTCACGTGCTTTTGAGCAGTTTTGTGATGACAGGGGTATTAAGCGTCAGTTGACCGCCCCTTACACCCCACCCCAGAATGGTTTGGCTGAGCGCATGAACAGGACTATTCAGGAGCGTGTGCGCTCTATGCTTAGCCATGCAGGCCTACCCCAGAGTTTTTGGGCTGAGGCAGTTAGTATGGCAGTGCATGTCATAAACCAATCGCCTTCCAGTGGATTGGATTTCCATGTTGCAGAGGAAGTTTGGGCTGGTAAGCCACCCTCTTATGCGCATCTCCGTGTCTTTGGATGTGAGGTATTCTGCCATGTGCCCAAGGACAAGAGGAGTAAATTGGATCCAAAGAGCATTAAATGCATATTCCTTGGCTATGGTGAGTCAGGAGAGATGGGCTATCGCCTATGGGATCCACAGGCGCGAAAAATAGTACGCAGCCATGATGTCGTCTTCCATGAAGACAAGATGCACAGGCAGCCTGAGAAGGTGGTTGAGATCCGCAGAGTGATCTTTCAGGAGGAGCCTAGAGCTCCAACACAGCCAGTAGTACAGCCTTCAGCAGTTCCTCCACAGGGCCAGGGTGTTGGACAGGCAGTTAGACAGGCAGCAGAGCCTGCGGTGAGACGGTCTGCTAGAAACAGACGTCCACCTGACAGATTTCAGCCCTCTATGCATTATGTTTTGGTTACAGATGCAGGAGAGCCTTTCACTTATGATGAGGCTATGCGCAGGGGTGACAGTCACTCCTGGGAGAGGGCTATGCAGTATGAGATAGACTCCCTGCATAAGAATGAGACTTGGGATTTGGTTGCCTTGCCTAAGGGCAAGAAGGCTTTGCCATGCAAGTGGGTGTACAAGCTGAAAAGTACCCCTGGACACCCCAAGCCGGCATACAAGGCTAGATTGGTAGCAAAGGGTTTTAAGCAGGAACATGGTGTGGACTTTGATGAGGTCTTCTCTCCTGTGGTTAAGATGACCACCCTGTGCTTAGTCTTGGCTTTGGTTGCATAGCTTGACTTAGATCTATATCAGATGGATGTCAAGATGGCTTTTCTAAATGGGGACTTGCATGATGAGATCTATATGGATCAGCCTAAGGGCTTTGCAGAACCTGGCAGGGAGCACCTAGTGTGCAAGTTGAAGAAGAGCTTGTATGGCTTGAAGCAGGCACCTAAGGAATGGTATCATAAGTTTGATGCCTTTATGCAGTCAGAGGGCTACAGCAGGAGTGCTATGGATCCGTGTCTTTACACGAAGAAAGCCCGTGATGGCAGTTTGCTTATCTTGGTACTCTATGTTGATGATATGCTAATAGCAGGGAAAGCTCATGATGAGCTAGATGCTCTTAAATCTCAGATGAAGAAGAGCTTTGAGATGAAGGATTTGGGACAGGCCTCACATATACTTGGGATGCGCATTAAGCGCGATAGGCATCAAGGGCTTTTGTATCTCTCACAGCGGGAGTACATTCATAAAGTCCTTGAGCGCTTCCGCATGCAGGACGTAAAGCCTATTGGCTGTCCATTACCTTCTTATGTGAAGGTATCACAGGCCGATTGTCCGCAGACAGATGAGCAGAGGGCCGAGATGGCCAAGATCCCTTATGCTTTAGCCGTGGGCAGTTTGATGTATGCCATGATAGCCACTCGTCCAGATATTGCGCATGTAGTTGGTGTTGTGGCACGCTATATGGCTACACCTGGCAGCAGACATTGGGATGCCGTGAAGGGTATCATGAGGTACCTGAAGGGCACAGCAGATATGTGTATTTGCTATGGCAGCCAAGATACAAGGGTCGTGGGGTACACTGACTCCGATTATGCAGGACATGCAGATAGTAGGAAGTCCACTTCTGGCTATGTATTCACCTATGCTGGAGGGGCTGTCTCTTGGATGTCCAGGGTTCAGAAGTGTACGGCTTTGTCTACCACTGAGGCCGAGTATGTTGCAGCCACTGAGGCTTGCAAGGAGGCCATATGGTTAGGCCGTCTAGTTGCTGACCTTGGGATTGATGCTACACCTACACTGCATTCGGATTCTATGAGTGCCATTCAGTTGGCTAAGAATCCGGTCTTCCATGCGAAGACGAAACACATTGAGGTGAGGTATCACTTCATACGTGGTGTCGTGGAGGACAGGTCTGTTGACCTTGTCAAGATCTCCACTGACGAGAATCCTGCAGATCTGCTCACGAAGAGCCTCACTACTGAGCGCTTTGCCTTCCTCAGGAGGTTGATGGGCGTTGGATGAGATGTCACATTTCTTCATCCCTTGTACCTATGTACATTTGTACTGTCTTTTCTTTTTTCTTTTCTCTCTCACTAGGGCAGATTTGCCTTTAAGTGGGAGGTTGTTGGGGGTAAAGGCACCTCCGCCGTGCCGCCCCGTGTATTACTACACTGACAGTACCCGCCACTGCACACTGCAGGTGGCGGGCGCCCGTCACGTCACTTTATTCTTTATTCTTTTAGTGACAGTTTGAATAAAGGAAGGCCCGGTCACACATTATGACCGTTGGAGTTCCCATTTCTTGTCTCTCTCTTTCTTGCTCTTGCTCTCCCGCCATAGCTCGCGTGCAAGCTTCGATCCTTCTCCCCTTTCAGGTCTCTAAATGCAAATTCATTTATTAAAAATTAAGGTGATGTGGAGCGCTTTTTTGCTAGCGCGTGCTCTTGTGACGGCTGGTTCATTTTTATTAAAAATATTAAAGTGCCTCTTAAGTGCACTTAGCGCGTGCTAAGTGAACAGCTAGTTGATTTTTATTTTAAAAAAGGTGTGTTTGGCGCGAGCACGCGTGCCATGGTGGTGTTTAGGATTCATGTTAAAAATTAAGCATGAATTTTGGGGTAGCGGAAAAAATAAAAATATAAAAGGAAAAAATACCTGGAAGTGGGTGTATGTGTATGCAATGAATGCGCACTTCTCAATCCCAAAATGGAGGTCAGCAATCCAAAAGGAACCAAGGTATCTGGATTTTTCTAGAATTTTCAGCTTGTGTTTTGAATTAAAGAGAATTTTTCATGAATTTAGCATTTAATGAAGTATTTTTACCATAAAATAATAATGGAATAAAATGGCACATCATTTTTAGCTTAGAAAATATTCCAAAAATAAGCAAAAAAAGTTAATGGAATTTTTAGGAATTTTTCTGCAAGTTAATTGGAAAGTTTACCATTTTTAATGAATTTTTTTATTTTGTGGGTATTTTTAAAAGAATTTTTAATTTTAAAATGTTTCTGAAATTTCTTTTCCTAAGAATCAGCTATATTCTTCAATATCTTCATAAAATCCATCAATAGAACAAAGAAAGCAAAGGAATACACCATCTTTGAATGGAAATACATCACATAGTATTCATCTTCAATATCTTCATAGTCTTCTCTCTCAATCTCTCATATACAATCACACTATTTTGATAGATTTGACTATCTCTGACTCTCTCTCTCTCTCTCTCCATCAATAGTATATCATATCCTCACTACAATCACTCAATAATAACCCTCAATAATCCTTCTTAGGTCGTGGATACACCTCCCAAGAGGTATGTCTGATATGAAGAGGCACCAGAGCCACTACAGTGTCTTTTCATAGCTCACCACTGTCACTTCACTCTAGTCTTTACTTGAGTCTTTAGCAGCTACTTCTTTGACTTCTTTTAGCTCTTTTGCACTTGTATTCACCTCTTTCCAAGGCTAGAAAACTTTCCCAACCTACACTCTCATCCATCAGAACACATACAAAAGCATACAGAAGGTCTACAGAGGCTCATCAAAAGCTCATCAGAGAGTTACAAAAGGTCAACAGAAAGCATCAGAACCACATAACTCATTCCAAAACCATTCCAAACCATCAAAAATCACTCAATAGGCTTTCAAACAATCTCAAACTCTATCAATCAATACTCCATCTCTCCTTATAGAGAGAAAACAGAAGCTCAACAGAACCAATCAAGACCAAACACAACATATCAGAACATCATCAGAACTTCACATCTCTACTAATAAACATCATGAGCTTAATAAAACCATTCCAACTTATCCAAAACACTCTCAAACCACTTTCAAACCAATCAATCATCTCATAAAATCAACCATTCAGCTCTCAAAAACAACAAAAATCAGCCAAAAAATAGGTCATTTCAACACTCAACATAGAGAGAGATAACACATCAACTATGTGAGAGGTAGCCATTAGTACTCGGCTTGAAACGCTTGAACAATAAGTGGTCCATGGGTCTTGGCAATTAAGCTTGAGCTTGCCTCTACAGAGTCACAATCATCACTAAATTCGAGGAGGCGGATGAGGAAGTAGTAGCACCAACCTACTACTTGTGAATAACCATAACATCCCAAAAGGCATGCATCCTTGATGTACTAATTGATGAGGAGCTCACTCAAATATCTTAACGTATAAACACTGGACCGCCATGGGACAACCCCAATTGTAACCAACCAATGAGAAACTTACATTAGGGGAGTTTTGAGGTCTCGAAAATGCCTTTTAGGATGTGGAGAGAGAGTGCTCTAGACCAATAAGAGCAAAGCCTCCGTAACGGAACTTCTAATTAAAAAAAATTAAAAAATCATTTTACAAAAATATATAAATATGATAATATTATGAATTTGTATTTTTATTATGTATTTTTAGTCTCTTATATTCGTGATTATGACATATTTTGCATTAATGGCATAGAGTCTCGGCTACTTTTATTTAATGATGTTTCTAGATTAATGATAATGACTGATGTAATCGAAATTCAAATTGGTGAAAAGCATGGCGCTCAGTTTTTTCCCTCCTTTCTTTTATTCCTCTATTGTTTTTCCCTCCGTTATGATAGCCTAGTCCTCTCTCTCTCTCTCTCTCTCTCTCTCTCTCTCTCTCTCTCTCTCTCTCTCTCTCTCTCTCTCTGTGTGTGTGTGTGTGTGTGTGTGTGTGTGTGTGTGTGTGTGTGTGTGTGTGTGTGTGTGTGTGTGTGTGTGTGTGTGTGTGTGTGTGTGTGTGTGTGTGTGTGTGTCTCTCTTCTACCATGGATATAGAAATTCGACCTTCAATAAGGCATCCAAGCTCTCAAATCACATCCATATCAGTGTTTAACTCATTCCAAACTGATGGAAGATGGATTCCTACTATCATTAGCAAAGGTAGTTGGATCACCATGCAACAAGCAAAACGTGGAAAAAGGCAAAGACACGAGAGCTCGTTTATCTCTGCTTGGAAGGGCAGAATCCGAGATTTTAAGCTTGGAGCAAATAAGAATAGTATCAAAGAGGTACTACTGCAACATGTGTTCATGCATAGAGAGCTGTGTTTGAAACCTGGATCTTCAAAGCTTCCAATGCATAGACCAAATTGTAAGAATTTGATTCTTAAAGTTTTTCCTTTCTTGAACATGGTTTAGGTTTTTCCATTATAATATTTGTTTGTCTTGTAGATGTCTATCCCTCTAATCTTGAGGAATGGCAACCAGTGGAATCTATTATTGATGTTATTGATGTTATACATGGTTCAATTGGAGAAGAAATATATAGAGGCAGAAAGAAGACAGAGCTTGCAGAGAATGGAATATTCTTTTATGACCATTCTTATGTTATTCCTATGCGGTGTTGCCAATGGGGATCAATAAAACTCCTTCCTTTGCCAAATTTTTCAAGCTTTGAGTGGCCTTTGGCAAGTCCAGCTACTAGTGAGGGCTATAGATGTAAGATATTTTCTGAGATCCAGAAAGCACTAAAACCTAATATCTCAAGTAGGCTAAGCAAAGTTACTTTATTTATGCCTATTAATATATTTATTGATTTCTTCTCTAATATGGAGATAAGAATAACGAAAACCATGCTTTCAGTGAAGAGACTAACATATGATCATATCATACAATTTGTTGATGAAGGATGGGATACAAGGACAGAAGGAAAAATTATATGTAAGATAGATCAAGACTCTATAGCTTGTAAATATATGATTGCTACTCAAAATTTTATCCTTAGCTTTTACTATAGTCGATGGCATTTTGTTGGTAGTAGTCTAGTTGCTTTAGACCAGAATCTTAATGACTTCAGCAAGGATCCTATTGTGGATCTTGATATTTGGTTCAACGAGGATATTATTGCAATCTTAAAGATCAGAAAATCATGTACGCTACATCAAGTGAGGATGGATTTACAAAATGAAGACATTGAACTACCATGCTCCTTTGTATTCCAACTTGACAAGAAACGAGTAAGTTTTCACATCATATTATATCTACTTAGATGTATATCAAGATCTCACTTTCTAACTAACAAACATTTGTAATTTATTTTTTGCAGATATCGAAAAGGAGAGAAAATAAAATACACTGCAATGACATTCAAGAAAAGATATCTTTACTATCAATATAAAATACATGTACAAATTTTGTAGCAGATGTCTATCTGCCATCTCTATGAGATATACAAGGGCTGAAGGGCAAATTTCTATATATGAAGGCCTACAAGGCGATATGGCAAAGCTATTTCTTTTTTGGAGAACTATCCTTTCTAGGAGTCCTTTTGCCTTGCTTTTATGTCTTGGGTATAGAAGGTGTTGAAGCTGTGGATTTGCCTTCTGTGGTTATAGGCACCACATCTCCTTCATGGTGCAAATCCCCACCAATCTCTGTTGTTGGTTGTATACAATTGACCATCATATACTTCAAGAGCTTTGCTCTGATGTACCAAATATGCTCAGATGTATAGCAATCCTTCGAAAACTGTCACACATTTATAGAAAAAAGAGTTTTAGTTCATTATTGTTCTTACAATAGACTATATTTTTATCATCAATGGACTATTTGCAATTAATATCTATCTTAAAGTTTAGCATCTTTCATATTACCTTTACATGTTTATCATCATTAAGATAAACAAAGTTAACCATTCTTCTAGCATTTGCAATCACCCTCCAGCCACAAGAATGGCTATCATCCTGATGGGGACACTGCAACCACCAACACAAAGTAAAACTATAAAGAGGACGAATGGTAGTTCATAGAATAAACTCATGTTTCAATTATTTTAATGAATAACTTACCGCAACTTGTCTATATTGCATTGTTGCAAGCAAATCAGATGGCATAGGGGGTCTTTTCTCTAGCTCTTCAATTAATCTTTTGGCACCTCTGTATATAAAATATGTTGAAATTTAGAGTACTTACAAAAAAAGGAATTGAAATATCAAGGAGCCCTTGGATAATATAACTTACAATTTAGCATTTCCATGGCTTCCTTTCATAGAGTTGATTAAAAAGCATTGCTTATCCACAAGGTCTATTGCAATCAAGCTCCAATGAGAACTAAAAGCAATCATATCTCAACAAATTAGTAGGATAAAATCTCAAAAACTCTAATAGAATATTGAATCACTTACTTTTCATTATATGGAATTATAAGCAGCTCCAAAGTATGGAAGTCAATCAAATTGAGCCAGTGCTCAATAAAACTTGCATCAAGCTCATTCCTCATAAAGAATGAGACAGATGGATCAAAAACCTCAATTTTTTGTTGTATATCCAAAGGAAACTCATGCATTATACACCTAGAAAAGGCATAGAAATAGTGAGTATAAACAAGAAAAATCTTATTGCTAAAAAAATATCAAAAAGTATAAGTAATTATGGATGGACATACCTTAGGCCAGCAAGAATAAGAGTGTCATTTACTTCTCTTCTTTTATCCTTAAGAATCTGAACACATCCAGCATCAAAGGAGAGAACCTCAGTTCTTTTGCCTAAGTCACCAGGTAAGAAACAAAACACACTGAATCCTTTTGGATTAGTTGCTTCAAGAAGGGTGGCTAGCTCATTTTCAAAGGACTCTAGTTGCTCTATTTCCCGTTCTTCAACCCTTTGCTTCCTATACTCTCTCCATTTATCTACTTGTTCCTCTTTAGCCTTCTCCTCTTTTTCATGTTGCCTTGTATCCTTCTCATGGGTGACATCCTCAAACCTGACACCAGAATCATCTTTCTTTCTTCTAGCTGGGGGCACATTAAGGATATTAAATGTCTTCATATCAGTGAGGGGAATTGGCTCAAGGACCTTTGAAAATCTATATCTTAACCTCCTAAGAATTACCATGTCCTTGTCCATGAGTGTGAGCCTATGAGCATGAGCAGCACAAATGTAGGCATCTTGGAAAAACTCAATTAGAAAATCCTCTGTGGCTTCTTGTATACAATTAAGAGCTGTTCTTGTCCATCTGAAACTATCCAAACTATATCTGTCACAAATTTCCCTGACAAGCCTCTGAAAAGACAACTTTGGAATTGCATTGTCAAGAGCATTTACTGCCTTCCTAATCTCCCTTAGACACCTGACATTTTGAGAAAACCTTCTCCTTGGCTTTGACTTTCTAGAGAGCCTCTGAGACTTTGAAGACTGATGAATCTTTGATGCTAAATCCCTCGGATCAATCTTCCCTTTTCTTGCTGTTGACTTAGTCCTAGCCATCTGCCAAAAAAACATATGTTACTTCTTCTCCAGCATGTAAAGCAAAACGCGAGTCCCAGACAAGAGTTATCTATGCTACATGGCGTTTTCTCGTATCAGCTGAATTTTTCTCGAGCTGTCTAGTGAAACGCAAGTGTCAAGCAAGGCGCCTCCTTGCAGCTGCTTCTTTTCGCGTTTCACCGGACTTGTTGTCCATTGTTACCAGTGAAACGCGAATTTAAGCCAGGAAACCTGCTTGAAGTACCTTATTTTCTTGTTTCACAGGACAGCTCATGAATAGCATAAAAATTGACAATGTGAAACGCGAGTGTCAAGCAAGGCGCCTCCTTGCAGCTGCTTCTTTTCACGTTTCACCGGACTTGTTGTCCATTGTGTCCAGTGAAACGCGAATTTAAGCCAGGAAACCTGCTTGAAGCACCTTATTTTCACGTTTCACCGGACAGCTCATGAATAGCATAAAATTTGACAAAACCAAGAAAAAAGAACTTTGATCCAAGGAAATCTTTTAAGATTACTTAAAATATCCATAGGGAGGAAAGAAACAGGAACCGAGAGCATGGAATGCTCAAATAAGTAATTATTAACAACAGCATGGATTTCAGATAGCTCATGCAGATCACAGTAAGATTTCCTTAAATATCTACAATATTAAGGAATGCTTTCACTGTGGAAAAAATTCTTTTGTAGTGGTCATGAGCTAATAATAACATAAAGGATTAAGGAAAAATATTAAAACAATGCATTGAATGGAGCTTGTTATTGAAAAGCAAGATGCAGAAACCATACCTTCTTTTCAGCTTGTTCTTCACAATCTCAGCCTAAAGATGACAATATGCTTGAAGGTTTGCTTTGTTGGAGAAGCAGTGAAATGCTTGGAGATTGGAAGGAAATGCTTGGAGACTGGAAGGAACACCAAAACAAATATGGAGTAGCGATGAAATGCGATGAAAGCTGAAGGCGGTGAATTTGCATGGACTCAACATTCTTCGCAAAGTGTTAATAACACATGTGTGACGTACTCTCGCTTATCGAAATTTTTTATTTACTTGGAAAAGGGTTATTTAACACACGTGTAACGTATTTTTGGAAAAAGAGAATGTGCACGTCTTCTGAGGAGTTTATTACGCTGTGTTAAGTCAGACACGTGTACACGTATTTTTCCATTATTACACAAACTTTTTCGTTGGAACTATCACCACATGCTTAACGGATGATATAAAAGCATTTCAAACCCATTTCTCCGACATTGTCTTCTTCTCTGCCAAAATTTCGTCTCGACTTCCCTTCAAGGTCCTTGCATCCTGTGTGGAGAGCAGTTCAACAATCTTTGATAGGTAACAATTTTTTTTATTACAAGCATTTTAACAAAATAAATTTGATTAATATAGAAAGAATGTTTTATAACACTTAAACAATTAAAGATGTTATGTGCTTTCTATCTTTCAAAAGCAGCATAGCTTTTCCAAAAATGATTATATCATCAATTTGTGTGTTTCCATAGAATTTATTTATTGTTCATGTTTCCTTTCTTCATTTGCAATTTTTAACAAGTAAAACGCGAGAAAATGTATCTGTTGATGATATTTTGCTTAGTATCACGTTTCACCGGCCACATTTTAGAATAATTTTTGTCTTCAAGCTAGTGTCCGATGAAACGCGATTCCTTCACAGGCATTTGCCTTTCACACTTGAATCTTCGCGTTTCACCGGTCAACTAAAAAAATTCTCATGTTTTGATTTTTTTGTCTTGGAAAATCAATGTTGGGGCCTCTTTCCATGATATCATCTTGTTTTATTGGATATTGGTTCTTTTCTGCTTTTTTTTTTCAGGGATAAATATTTTTCTGGTCAAAATGAAAAAGAGGAAGCTATCTCTAGAAGGAATGGATGAGGAGGAGATAATTGAGACATCTGATGATAGGCTCTTTGATTTTTTACACATCACTGGAAATTCTTCCAAATTTTGCTATATCAGGGAAATTTTCAATGTTCCTTTTGATTTGAAGGAGTTATTGGAGGATCTTGATGATAAACTTAAGGAGTACAGATGTTTTTATGATAGACATGTGCAAGGTTTGGAAGTCAATGGATTTGTTCATTATAGTGATGTCATGGGAGCCACCAATACATCCAGGTCAACTTTGCTCAGTAGGTTCAACCTCATTGATGAGGAATTCAGAAAGAAAGAAACATGTTGCCCTTTCCACAGGTACCAACACCAATGCCTTCTAATCCACAAGGACGTTGGATTTATTGTGTATCTTCAGTACGTGGAAAATTCTTCTCCAGATATAGACCAACAGAGAAAGCTAGAGGATATTGCAAGTATGGATAAGGAGGTCGAAGAGAAGGAGGAGATGTTCCAAGAAGATGTTGAGAATCAACTTGTCCAAGGTTTTGATGTAGGTTTATTCAAGAGTGACAATATCACAATGGTGGAAGAAAAGGAGATTGAGCCAAGTGCATAGGTTAATGAAGAAGGTCCTCTTGCCTGTGTTCCAACATTTCCCACTTATCTTATCAACAAGAAGAGATATGTGTTTCTAAATGATATTCAACATCTTTTTTATCTTAGAGAAGATTATTGCTTAGCAATCCTTGCAGGTTGGGGCAAAAATGACATGAATTTTATAGGTTATGAACAAGAACCACTAGCAAGTCTTGATGTTGAGGGAGAGAATTTCCAAGATAGCTCTATAGCCTTACATACATGTATTAATCAGATCATAGAATACGAAAAGGGGGGGCTACCTACAAAAGAAGAGTTCTTGCAGGTCCAGAAGAAACTTCATATTGATGATGTAGGGTATGAAGAGAGATTGAAGTCTCCATCAGATGAGAAGCCCAAGAGTTCAATAAATCTTTATGATGATAGTCTTCTTGAAGAAGATGAACACCCTAAGGTATGAAATATAATTCGAAGTTACCCATTGAGTTTATGTTAGACTTTATTATGCATTATAGATAAATATCTTATATCTTGTACTGTTGTGGTTTGTTCTATAGATTGAGATTGAAGATCTGGATAACTTTCTTGGAAGGGCCAAGGGCTCTAGGCCAATGAAGCCTGGAAAAAATCAAAGCCTTGGCCATTATATTGGAAACTTAAACAATCAAACAATTGTAATATATCATAGTAGATTGTCAAGCTCTCCAAGTCTACCAATGATGGCTTTGAGAGCTATCTCAAAGGTTATTGGATCTCAAGTTTTCAGCAGAGGTTTGGACAAGATCATTTTGGTGGAGAAGGAAGAAGCCATAAGAGTTTTTGGCTTTATGCCTGGATACAGTGGATCTAGAGCTGGATATTTTGGAGTTCTTGGCTCCTATTTGCTCTCTTATGTAGGAAATAGTAAGAATTTGAAGCTTCTTCCAGGCTATCGAAAACAAGAGTTTTTGAAATACAGAGGTCTTATTGAGTGGGATGAAACAAAAGATTCCTCTAGAGGCCCTGTCGAGCTACCTGAAACCAAGGACTCCACTGAAGGCCCTGTCGAGGTGCTTGAAACTAAGGACTCTTCTACAACACAATCAAACTAGAAGATGCCAAAGATTAAGGGTTTCTTGAAACCCATCTTTTCCCAACTCTTTGTTTGGTTTGTAACCATTCTGTAAATCTTTGCTTTGCGCAAGAATTTAAATATCTATCTTTTCTTCTTTGGGTAACAATTTGTATAGTCCTTGCTAAAGATGATGTATTGCTTGATGTGGTTGTATCTTTAAGCTTGAATTTATGCCAAATTTGTCGATAGAACCATTGAAAGACCTCTAATAAACTGTTGGCTTTGTGTCTTCCACCTCCATGTCTTGTATGTCTGAAATATTTTGTTCTTGCTTGATAATGTGATTTTTCCATACCTTGGGTTGACCAGATAGATAGAGATCCATATTGTTTAATAAAGTATAGAGCATGGTTGTATAGAATATGCTGCATAGTCAACAAATAAGGAAAGTTATTAAAAAACATTATATGAGTTCGACAATGAAGAAACAAACATATACAAACTTCTTACCATATAGTGAGTAAAGTGTTGATCACCCCAAGCTTCTGTCATCGCCTTTTTGAAAAGGTTCAATTGGTTTTTAAAGTCTTTGAGATCATCGTCATTCCATTCAGTCTTATCACAATAAAAAAACACTTTGTCTAGTGTTTCCCAAACTTTAGCTTTTCTATTTCGAGCTTGTCCATTATCAGTGTGATCCTTAACTGCATTATGTAGGGATTTCCACTGATTAAATTTAATAGTTGAGCCACCATTTCTCGAGTTTATCTTGCCAAGTCTCCCATGAAAGCCTAGAAACCTTCTAGCCTTCACTCCACCAATAGATGGTTTTTTTGGGACACAATTACCATCCTTAGACTTTTGAAGATCTGGTTCAATAACAACATTGCCACCATGCAAACCAATTGCAGAGAGAACTTTTTCAACCTTTGTTATAGCATATGTTCTAGTTGATAATGGCTTCAACTTCCATGCAAATCCTATATAGAGATGAACAAGCTTTTCGATTATCCTGCAAAGTGCATGAAGTGTACAAATATGGGCATTCGCTAAAGGAATGTCCAAGACTGGTTTAAACTGTGGATCCTTATTGTGCCTAGAGGGAGCTCTATTCCAATTGCTTGAGTTTAACTCTACAGCTGGTGACATGCAGTATAAGCAAGGAGATCTCGAGTTAGCTCCCTTTGATACATTATACATACATTTGAGTGTCTTTAGGTCACCAGCTATGTGCCACTCAATCCTATAGTTCCCTAATCCTTCAACAAATAGCTCTTCTCCTGCTTGTTGCCTTTGAATAACATTAGGTATTGATGTTTGATGAAAAACCCAATATAGTATATCAAAATTCTCAGTATCTACCTCAAATGCTCCTAGCCACCAGATGTTATATTCAGATTGAACACTAAATGATGTTGAGTGATTGCAATGACTTGACGAAAGTGCTCTATTCATCAAGGTGATAGAGATTCTCTCCAATTTTTTACATTTCAGAATCTCACTTTCATCAAGTTTAATCACAAATCTAGCCACTCCCTGTGCCTCAGCTACTGACAAGTCATAAAATTTGATCATTAAGCATTGTAGGGTGGGCAAGTCAAGGAAAATATTGTTAAACTCATTGAATGTAACCTCCTTTTTCTTGCCCTTGAAGCTAGCCTTGATATGAAAAGGCTCACCTAGAATCTCCATCACTTTGTTATTAACTCTCTGTCTGATAGTCCTAACCACAAATGGTTTCGGAAGTATGCAATTGTGTACCTGTCCTTGCTTCATATTTGATTGTAAAAGTTGGAAAAGTTGCATATAAGCATCTCGACTGATACCAATACTATCCAGTGTCTTCTGTACTAACTCAGAATCCAAAGAATGATCCTTCACAAATGACTCCAAGCATTGTTTCTTTGCCTTTTTAAATTTCTTCTTCTCCAAAATATCCTTTGAAACCACTAAAGGAAGAAGATGATAATAAAACTGAGCTGCTTTTAAAGAATCTCTTTCACTTGCATTTGGTTGTAGAAGAGATCTAAGCAAAACTAACATCACAAATCAATGCAAGTAGTTTAAATAAAGCCATATTTAAGATTTTTCAAGTGATAAAAAATATACCTTGCTGCTTGGATCCTTTTACCACAACCTCCTCCTCCTCGTTTGAGATTCTCAATATTTTTAAGAGCTCTTTGTCGATTTCGAAGGCCTAATAAAGTTTGCTTTTGTTGATAAGCTTTGATACGCTTTTCCAATGAATGAATTTTTTGTTGACAATCCTCTAGCTTCTGCAACAACTCTATATTGTGTTTCATCAAAAGATGATTCTCTAGTCCAAGGATATCCTTTTCTGCGACAAGATTAAGTGTATAACCTAAAAATCCATTGTAGCCATCACCAATAAACCTCATTAATGATGAGCTATTATAGAAAGGAGGAGTGCTATTTCTGCTAGGATCTTTGGGATATAGCTTTCCATCTAACCAAAGATCAATATTCTTCTTTCCTTCAAACCTCAGTATATGTTTCATAGACTCTGTAACCGTGATAGATTTTGTTCTCTTTCTTATCGGTTCATACTCACTGTCCAACTCAATATGAAGATGATAGAGAGGTATTTTATGAGAGCTACAGAGATCATTAGATGATTGATCCATAGCTGAGTTACAGATATCATTGGGTGATTGATCCATAGCTAAGGATATGATTAGAAGCAAGAATGAAAACAAAGAAGAGACTAATAAGGAGAAGAAAAAAAGAAGAGAGAAACGATGGAGAAACGATGGAGGGAGGCAATCGAGTATCCACCAAAATTCAAATTGAATATTACTTTTCACTTTAATGAGGAGAGGTAAGATCTTCATTATGACAACCTTGCCAACTTTATGGCGACCTAGATTTCTAGGTTTGATGTGACCACGAGAATATCACGACAATGATTTATTAACGAATTTTGATATTTTAACTTACCAAAATATAAACCTTTTAAAAATTCTATAAAATGATTTTATTTTGTAAATTGTTTTCTCTCTCTAGGATCTCTTATAGGGCATTTTCGAGACCTCAAAACTCCCCTAATGGCCCATTTGGGGGTAGTCCTATCCACTTTTAGAAAAATTCAAACTAATGGTTTCTATCAAGAATGAGAGCATATCCATCATCTTTTATATGTGTTGCCTAACAAAAAAGAGTGTTGGTAAGGAATTATTACTAAGGCATGTGTTCAAAAAAACAAGCTCATTGTAATGTTGACTACATGTTGTAGCACATCCACCTTACCACCATCGGTAACGTTAGGATAATAATGGCATTTAGTAAGGGCACCTCAATTGTCCCAAAGCATGTAGTGCCACCAGTAGTAGCCAAACCTAGTATCGACCCTAAGGAGGGGGTAGTCCATCACAATGTACTCCCATGGTAACTTCATAGCCGCATCTAGAAACCCCACCCAAAACTACAGCCCAAATACTCAAGGGGATCCTTAAGTATAGACCACAGTCTCACAAACATCAATCATTGGGAGTACATAGTGTCCATGTCTCAAACTCTAGGCCTAAATAGTGGAGTTGGCACTGCTAAATTTCACACATGACTGAGCAACGTTGGGTTTCAAAAGCCCTACTATGAGCCCAAGGGTACTATGGGGGTAACAGCCTACTACGGTTGCCTAAACTCTCAAGTACCATGTATGATCCTCAATCTCATGCCCCAAAGACCAAGGTTCAAAAATTTCAATCCAAACAGGGGAGGAGAACAACTCAAAGAAAGGGTGCTCAATCCTTGGGTGCTCAAATGGTTTATCGAACACCATGAGTCCATAAGCAACCATTCATGAGTAAGCTTCTACCTAATGACTATAAGGTAATCACCACTGCAAAACATGATGACACAACATCAATCAAACTCCAAACCTCTCAAACCAAGCTTGCCACACCCAGTGAGAATCCTCAAGTGGAAGTATCACGTGTCAACTTTTCATGTTTAACTAAACCCAAACCATTGGTGACAGGCCTTAGGCCATCATAGCCATGATGATCCATTCTTGAAGTGGCTTCCAATATGGCCATGGACACAAGGATGACATGGTAACATGCATTTGATGACTGGACTCAACTTTCATATTGTTTGCTAGAAGTCACGAACATTTGGACCTAGGCCTACTTGACAGACGCATATCAAGCAAGGTACGTTCCTTATTGTGTTCTTGGAAAGAATACGAGTTCATTTTTACTAAAACCTCCACTATTGCAGATGAAATGATTGGCAATGAAATTTCATGAGAATAGGCCTTAAGTCAATGTTTAACTACCTCCTACAAGAAAAGAAAAATTCCCATGCTACCATAGGAACTTTCTAAACTCCAACAACTAGTTAATTTTGAGTCCAATTTCTTACAGAAGTGGTATAATTTGCACCTTTCATGATCTCAAGAAGATTACCAAATCATGACCAATGCATAGCAATGACATGCCATCAAGATTTCTGAGTATGACCAAAATTACATGGTCCCAACCTCATTTAGAGTGTTAGTAGTCATAACAAGGAATTGGCCATTAGAAGACAATATCATGCTCCACCCATATTTAGTTCCCCTAAAACAGCATGAATTGGGTTCTAACCTAATATTACCTAAATCTCGTATGACTGTAGAACCTTATGAAAAGCCTCCCAGTCTTCTAGGAGGACCACCCTTCCATAGGATGGACCCGTCGGGGGTTCCGTCCACCTGCTTCCCTCAATAGACATTCTTTAGTTATCTAATTAGGTCCTATCACATTTACATGTGACATTTAAAATCAGCTTCCTTGATTAAGCCTTTTAGGGAATAGGATTCGTTCATGTAACTTATGGCACTGACATGAAAAAAGCTCAAATAGGTTCCTTGGAAGCAAACTTTATATTAGCATCTTAACTAAGATACAAATTCTTATCCAAAAAGGACGTTTCTTGCAATCCATGAGGATGCATCCTATTTCTTCTAAGTTTCTACCCCTCCATTAGTAATAGGGCCTTGAGAGTCCATCTCGAGTCACGTAGATCATTTGACTAGGACCCGAAGGTAGGGAATTTATAGCTAGAGCCTCCCCTGGCATCCAAGTGTCCTCCTATGTTCAAACTAACCCACATAGAGACCTCTGGTGATAGGTTCGGTCCACGTTCCTGTCATGGTAATTTGGAACCCCCTTAGCTAGGATTGGCGACCAGTTGGGTGTAGCTTGGCGCACCCTCTATGAATTCAACCTGATTCATTAAGTTTCTTTTGTGAGCTTGGGTCATACATTCCTTTCATAGATAGTGATTCTAGATTTATAAGCACAAACAAAAATGAAGGCGAGTGATCATGACATCTACTAAGGTGGAGTTCTTGTCTTTGAACGCTTGGCGTTGCCCTTCTTGGGTCTTTCCTGCCTTGGCATCAACTTCCATTATCTTCTAAGGGATAGAGGATACCCTCTTTCTGACCTCACTCCTATGTAATAAGAGTAAGCAATTACACTATAGTTTCAGATGGTAGATTTTCTAAGTTACTAACCTTTGGTTCTTATCTTAATGTCCCGGTCTAGGATTTCAATTGGTCAGTTGGTAACCATTTTTCCACCTTAGAATTTTTTGGGATTCTAAGTTTACCCTAGAGTTTCCTTCCCTCAAGATAGCAGAAACGTTTGTTCATTCCTCTCGCAAGTCAAGTGTAAACTATGCCCATTTACAATCCTTAAATAGTTGCGAGCATCGAATGTAATGAACATATCTACTATAACCATAAGTGAGTTGTATCCTCCTTGGACTGAAGGTAATCCAACAATAAATTCCATGCTGATAAATTCCCACTTCATGTAGGGAATGTCGAGAGGTTGTAGCTTCTGAGGCATATTGACATGATCTGCCTTAATGTGCTGGCAAGATAAACATTCCGTGACATATTTAAGCATGTCTCCCTTAAGCCTTTCCCAGTGATAGCTCTTTTTGACCGTGTTGAGAGTCTTGACATATCCGGGATGACCTGAAAGGGGGAGTCATGTGCTTCCCAGAGTATTCTCTGTTTGAGTGTCTTGCTTGAGGGTATGCATAACCTTGTCCTAAAATAGAAAAGTCCCTCATTGATTGAAAATTCTTGATACTTGATCTTAAGTCTAGGGTTTTGGTCCTTTCCCAAAATCTCCTTCGTCATCTTCAGATACTTTGGGTCATGGCTAGCTTCCTCCTTTCCTAATTCAAGGATAGGGTTGCTAGACATTGACACCGTAGTTGCCAATGATTCTGCCATTGAGGGTTCCTCCATAATAAGAGAGTTGAGGAATGCCTTGCGACTTAAGGCATCAGCAACTACATTCTCTTTATCATGCCGATACCTGATCTCAAAGTCATATTCCTGCAAAAACTCAATCCAACGACATTGCCTCATATTGAGATCAGAGTCTGGGTGAAGATCCGTTTAAGGCTCTTATGGTTCGTGACCAAAGAGAATTTGTTACCAAGCGAATAGTGTCGCTGAATTTTGAGAGCATGAATAATTGCTAGTAACTCCAGGTCATGGGTAGCATAATTCCTTTCATGGGTTTTTAGCTTCCTCAAGGAACATGCTATAGGATGACCTTCTTGCAAACACAGCCTAGTACAAGTGAACTAGCATCTGTGACAATTTCAAGTTCCTTGCTCAAGTCAAGGAGTTTTAGAATCGATGTTGTCACTAAGCTATGCTTGCATTGATCAAAACTTGATTGTTTAGTGGGCGTCCATACTATGGAAACCTGCTTTTTCAGCAAATTAGTGAGGGGTGTTGCGATTAAGTCATAGTCCTTAATGAAGTTCTTGTACCAACATGTTAATCCAAGAAAACTACACACTTGTTTAACGGTAGTTGGTGGAGGCCACTCTTGGACATCCTTAACCTTAGTAGGGTCTATAAAGATTCCTTTCATTTGACACAATAAATCCAAGATATTCGATATGCCTCTTGAGTAAGGTGTACTTTTTCTTCTTAGCATAGAGCTTATGAGTCCTCATGGTCTCAAGGATGATGCTAACTTGGGATTCATGATCCTCCTCTTCCCTAGAATAAAGCAAGGTGTCATCAAAGAAGACAAGTACAAAATCATCCAGATATGGTCTAAAAATATCTTGCATTAGCCTATTAAAGGTGGCAGGGGTATTAGTCAATCCAAAGGACATCAATGTGAATTCAAAATGACCATATCTGGTGTTCAATGCCGTCTTAGGAATATCCTCTTCCTTGACTCGAATCTGGTAGTATCCTGACCTCAAGTCAATCTTGGAGAGATTTTTGCTCCATGCAATCGGTCAAGTAACTCGTCTATCCTTGGGATAGGATATTATTCTTGATGGTTACTTGGTTCTCATGCCTCTATAATCGATGCAAAGGTGAAGTGTACCATCCTTCTTCTTTTGGAACAAGAGTGGAGCCCGCCAAGGACAAATATTGGGACGTATGTACCCTTGGTCCTATAGCTATTTAAGTTGTTCCTTTAACTCAATAGCTTCAGGAATTGACATCTTCTAGGTCCTTTTTGCGACTGGTGCAACTCCTGGTATTAGCTTAATCTCATGATCCACTTCCCCAGGTGGTGGTAATTCAGTCAATTCTTTTGGAAACACATCCGCATACTCTTTTAGCCATGATGGTTCCTCAATGGAGTCCTCTACCTATTTCGGCTTATTCAGCTTGATCAGATAGACGGGTAATCCTTTTCTTATTCCTTGAGCTATTCATGTTACTTTAGCTAGCTGGATCTTTGGTTTACCTGCTTCTCCTTGCGTTGTAACCTGCTCGCCTTTAGGATTACGAAAGGAGACTAGTCCTTTCCCACAAAATTCCACCTTAGCTTGGCCACTGAAATTCCACCTTAGCTTGGCCACTCGAGTAGAAATTCCTTGGTGATGCTCTCCGCCAAGTTTGGGGCATTCCCTTTTGAAGTGCCCAGGTTCATTACAGTGAAAACATCGCAAGATTTGATCAATGCTAAGTGGGGACAAAGTCACTGATTGCATTTGCCCTCGGCTTATTGCATTGGCCTTAACTTTGTCCTTGTGCCCTTTTGAATTGATCTTTCAACATTCCTGGATTTTGGTCTTTGTGAGACCAGGGTTTATTATTCCTAGGCTTCGGCTGGACTTCTTGGGCAATAGGTCTCGCTCTTATCATGCATCATGCAAATCTAAAGAATGCATTAATTCCAACCGAGTCTTTATTGGTGGGTTCAGCCCATCATAGAACTTCGACACTTGTTGGGGAATACTCATTGTCGAAGCGTATTTCAACAAGGAGACAAATCTCGAGTAGTACACCTCCGGAGACAGGCCCAACTGTTTCAACTTGAAGAACTCATTCATCTTCTCTGTTATGTATGCAAGTGGCATGTACCTTCCCTGCATTGCTTCCTTTAGTTTATCCCAAGTTATTGTGCTTTCAGTGAGACTGCTTGATCTTTACACCATTGCTTCCACCAAAGCCTAGCTTCACCAGTAAGCTTGAGCTTGGCAATCATAGCCTAGTTTATAAGTGTTGTTCCTGTTGCACTGAAGTAATCTTCCATGGATTCAATCCATAATTTGGCATCAACTTCAATAGTCTTCCCTTTTCCATCAAATTTTGGTGGTTTAATTTGTTTGAGAAGAAACTTCTTCTCTTGTGCCTCTACTAGGCTTAGTGCGAAAACAAGACTCTGGTTCAGTGCTTGGGGTTGTATTTGGTTTTCAATTAAAATCTTCACATTAAGATTACATTTACACATCTCTTCACAACTTATCTCAATGTGTAGTTTATTTTTCATCAATACTATGCAACAAATCAAATGAACATAAAATTCTTATTTATCCATAAAAGAAGCATAAGCCTCAAGTACAATTATTGGGGAATAGATAGACATTGGCTGGGATGATTTTATTTTCAAAAGATACATCAACGGCAGGTTAATAATTCCCTATTCGATTCAGCTACATGGACAAAATAGTAGAATGGATTCTCAAAAAGTGGTAAGTCATGGGAAGTTCAGGAAGTGCCCGTTTTTGATAGCCATGACGTTCCTTTTGCCCCATTACTTTAATTATGTCTGCTAGCAAGACTTTGACCATCTCCTCATAGATATAGCGATTCAAATCTACTTGCCAGCATCCAATGTGTAGAGTCGAATTTACATGAGCCTCATGGAAGATGAATAACTTGATAATCTTCAAGTTTTCCAACCATTTTAGCCTCTTCAGATTGTTTTGAAGATAGGCAAGTCGATTGGCATCTATGTAGCAGTATCCCGTGCTTCAAGTCCAATGCCTTTCCACATACAATGGTAAAGGGCTATAGATTTTATCCATGATCCCCATCATGTCGGATCGTAGGTGATAACTTGAAGAGTTTTTAGCCATCTTAAACATGATGTGAAATACGAGGAAGCTGATCCATGCCTCGTAAGTCTAGAAGCGGCAACAATTCACAAATGAGTAACATGAAAAAAATATTTTCTACTGAAAACATCACTTCACTCTTCCCAATTTATTCCTATCTTGGTTGTTTTATTTATTGATTTGGCTCTGATACCAACTGTAACGTGCCCACCCAACGGCTTTCCAAGCACATTTTTAGTGATCCATCAAGAAATGAATCTAAGCATCGTTGCCGGCACTCCCTTGGAATGTTCCGGGATTTGTTGCCTAGGGTTTCCTGAGTCCGCTAATGGAACATTCAAACCCACTAGGATCAACCTGATATTTGGGTTCCTAGTGGCCAAGGTGTCCTAATAGCATTCTAACATCGAATCCAAGACATCCTATTTTACGCAAAGATACCCAAGTCGAAGCAGACCCATGCCGCACTTGGTTCAAAGAGAATGGGAAACGAGAGGGATGCGTTGCTCAACCTCTCTACCCATAGGGCATAGTCCCATTCCGGTCCCCTAAAACTGAATGAATCGGGTTCTAACCTAATATTACCTAAATCTTGTATGACTGTAGAACCTTGTGAGAAGCCTCCTAGTCTTCTAGGACCACCCTTCCATAGGATGAACCCGTTGGGGGTTCCACCCACCTGTTTCCCTCAATAGGTATTCTTTAGTTATCTAATTAGGTCTTATCACGTTTACATGTGACATTTAAAATCAACTTCCTTGATTAAGCCTTTTAGGGAATAGGGTTCGTTCACGTAACTTACGACATGACATGAAAACAGCTCAAACAAGTTCCTTGGAAGTAAATTTTATATTAGAATCTTAAGTGAGATACAAATTCTTATCTAAAAAGGACGTTTCCCACAATCCATGAGGATGCATCTTATTTCTTCAAAGTTTCTGCCCTTGCACTAGTAGCAGGGCCTCGAGAGTCCATCTTGAGTCACGTAGATTGTTTGAGTAAGACTTGGAGGTAGGGAATTTATAGCTAGAGCCCCCCCGGCATCCTAGCGTCCTCCTACGTTCAAACTAACCCACAGAGAGATCTCTCATGTGTCAAGAATCGCGTGATGGGGGGATGTGCTTGAACTGCTGCGCCAAACACACACTGTATACACAAGAGGAAGCTCACTCAAGAACACAAGAAGAGAGAAGGTGGCACACCTCATTCCAGTCAAGACAAACTATAAAGCTTCAGATATTGCCAGATTGTTCATCAAGGGGATATTCAGACTCCATGGGTTGCCTAGAAGGATCATTAGTGACCACGATTCCCTCTTCACATCTCATTTCTAGAGAGGGATATTCGAGGCCATTGGGACTCAACTCTGTTTCAGTACAACCTATCACCCTCAAACTGATGGCCAAACGGACAGAGTCAACCAAGTTATTGAAGACATTCTTAGGGCATATTGCTGTCGCAAATCTAAGAAATGGATCCAACATCTACCATTGGTAGAGTTCGCTTATAATGCTTCCTACCAACAAGGCATTCAAATGACACATTTTCAAGCATTGTACGGGTATGATTGCCATACTCCATTGAACTTTTTAGATCCTACCTTAAGTGTAGAAGCTTCCAAGAAAGTGTTTGAGGAAATGGATGAGCAGGTCAAGGCATCATACAAGACATTAGAGCAGCCAAGGATAGGCAGAAAGCCTATGCGGATCTAAATAGACAAGAGTGACTCTTCAAAGAGGGAGATATGGTTTTTATTTGTGTATGACCCAAGAAGAGTTCCTTGTCATTGGGAGAATTTAAGAAACTAAGTCCAAGGTATTGCAGACCCTACAGGATCCTCAAGTACCTAGGGCCCAGTGCCTATAAATTCTAACTCCTCGAGAATGTAAAGGTTCACAATGTATTTCATGTTAGCCTACTAAAGAAATATGTATCCAATACTAGCCATATACTCAATGATCATCAAGTTGTAATGCCAAGCCAAGGTGTCCTTCAGCTCTGGCCAGATAGAATCCTAAACATTTGGGAAAAGAGATTGAGGAGTAAAACCCTCAAAGAGTACCTCATCCACTATAAGGACTATCCAGAAGAGGATGCCACATGGATTGGTGAGAGTACTCTCAACCAACAATACCCTCAATTCCTTTCGAGATGAGGACATCTCGATTCCTTAAGGGGGAAAGGATGTAAAATTTTGCCATCGTTTTGAGGACCCCCCCTTTCCAAAATAAAAACAATTTTTTTAATTATTGTGTTCCCCCTGTCAATGCCGTCGATTGGCAGAGGGAGGGGGAGTTGAACTATGAGATGGAGGGGGAGCTGTAATTTAGCGGAAGTAGGTTAAGGGGAGCCGTAATTATTAGGCAAAGGAGGAGATCGTGATGATAACATAGAGCTAAACACATATTCAATGAAGGTAAAGAGGGAGATTGTGACAACAGAAGGAAGTTGACATGGTGGCGAGGATCACTACAGCATCCTTAAAGATGTCGATAACATTGACTTTGATGGGGGGGAGGGGCACACGTGTGCCACCTCTCATCCTCCCCACTACCCCTCTTTTGGTAAGGCCACATGGTGACATGTAGACATGCCATTAGAGAAGAGCTCAGTGCCCTTGTCACAATGCCTTCCCCTCCCCAATTATTACCCACCTCACACCTATAACCCCTCCCCCCCCCCCCCGGCTTCCTTAAACAACGCCGATAATCCTCTTCTTTTACCCCCCAACTATTACCATCTTCCCCTTATAAATTTCCCCTCTCCCCCCTTTGCTACCAACTTGTGAAGGAGAGGAGGAGAGCGAGAAGCAATGAAGGGGAGAGAAGAGGGAAGGGGAACCTAGAGTAAGAGAGGAAGAGAGAGATAGAGAGAGAGAAGAGGCCCAAGGAAAATTCCTTACTTGGACGAAGCCTAGAGCACCCTCTCTCCCCATCAACACTTCCTGAGATCTCTCCATCGATTGCCTCTAGTTGACAAGGAGATTGCGAAAGTTAAGACAAGGCATAGGGAATTCCAGCACCAAGAAGTCCTCCTAGAAGAGTGATGGTCACATTCCAAGCTTCGAAATGGCCCCAAAGTGTAAACTCCTCCAAGCAACTAGAAAAGCCACAACTAGGAAGGAGGATCGAGCAAAGGTGCCACCACCAACATGAACGGGTTATGAGGCGCAAATGCTAATTCAACAATCCAAAACTAGGTACTGCCAATGTGTCTAGTATTTAGAACCAAACAATAAAGCATGGAAATCATTAGAAAGAAGTCATACTTTGCATTGCGTAACTTGCATAACTTGAAAGGTAGTCGTAAAGGCTTAATAACCATGATTTGCTACAAGTAGACTAAGCATCTACGGGTTGTGGCAGTACTAAATCAAGTACTAGGTTCGAGCTTTTGCAATGCATCATAGATTGCCAATGTATATAAATATTCCGTGTAGGTAAATTGCATCCTGTAGACCATTGGAGTGAATTAACTTGCAATTACGATGAACTCATGTACACTTGCACATAAATACTTAGGTCAGGCCTTATGATTTTCATAAATGCATGATTGGGAATTCCGCATCATATCATCAACTCAGGAAGGACTTGCATCTAGATTTGCATGGTATCATGGAGACAGCTTTAATTGTTGCACCACATAATAGGGATGCATCTAAAAAGGTAGATTTAAGATGCGCATGTGAAATGCTAAGCTTAATTGCAAGGGCCAATTTGGTAAATTGTCATTACGACCGTATTTTGACTTAGAGTCAACATGCTCTTTGGCCTCTATCCCAATAACCATCCCCAATGAGTCCAAAAACACTCTTGGGTATGAGGCCAAAACGTTTACTTACTAGTTTCTTCTTCTTTTTCCACACACTATACAATGTACACAAAATATAGATAAGATACAACATAAAGGAAAGTGGCCTTCTAAGTCAAACAGTGCATAACCGACTATACTAATCGACTGGCATTATATCTTTGCCAGGTGTAGGTAGGTGTAACAAACTAAATATAACAATTGATAAGTCAGTGACCATATGAGTATCACAATGACCACCAACGTGCTAAGTGTAGACGTGCGGACTCATCTAGCCAAGCATTCCATCACTTATGTCTGCACGTGTTGAGCTTGCCATCTCAATACTCCCCCTCAAGCTCAATTCTATCTCTGCAACTCCAAGTAGCTTCGAAACTTTTGAAGCTTCTCTACACCCAATGCCTTTGTGAAAATGTCAGCTATCTGATCCTGTGTGCTGACATATACCAAGTCAATCTCTCCTGCAAGTACCTTCTCTCTCACAAAGTGGTAGTGCACCTCAATCTGTTTTGTCCTAGCATGGAACACTAGATTCCTAGCTAGCTGTATGTTGCTCATGTTGTCACAATGAATGACAACTAGACCATCTTCTTGCAGTCCAAATCACCTAATAACTTTTGCAACCATATCACCTCACATGCTGTCATAGCAGCACCTCTATACTCAACCTCTATACTCAATAAAGCAACTGTAGGTTTCTTTTTGCTGCTCCATGTAATTGCTGCACTACCAAGGGAAAACATGAATCCACTCATAGATCTTTTGTTTGACATGCTACCAGCCCAATCTGCATCTGTGTATCCAACGACCTGTACGTCCTTACCTGCCTGATAAAAAAGTCCATAATGTAAAGTGGACTTCACATACCTCAATATACGTCTAACTGCATCCAAATGAGACTTTCTAGGCATCTGCATAAACTGACTGACAAGGCCAATAGCATAGCTCAAGTCTGGCCTTGTGATAGTCATGTAAATCAAACTCCCCACTATCCTCCTGAACATAGTAGGGTGTTCTATCTCATCCCCAACGTCAGCACTCAACTTCACATTTTACTCCAATGGTACTGAAAGAGGCTTACATGCTGTCATACCATACTTAGATAACATATCCAAGCCATACTGCCTTTGGGATAGCCACATACCATCATCACATCTGATCACCTCAATACCAAGAAAGTATCTCAGCTCACCCAAATCTTTCATCTCCAACTTCTTCTTTAAGAAGTCCTTAACTTCAACAATCCCATTGTCACTGTCACCTGTAATAATCAAGTCATCCACATAGATGACTATGATGACCAAACCTGCCTCTCCCTTTCTCACATAAAGTGAGTGATCAGCATCACAAATACAAAATCCAATATTGACAAGATACTCTCCAATCTTGTCAGACCATGCTCTAGGTGCTTGCTTCAGCCCATAGAGCGCCTTCTTTAACTTGCACACATATGTGGGATGCTCTAAATCCTCATAACCTACTAGTTGCTCCATATACACTTCTTCTTGCAATTCACCATGCAAGAAGGCATTCTTAACATCCATTTGTTACAAACTTCAACCTTTGGCCGCTGCCAAGGCAATCACACATCCAACAGTTGCCATCCTAGCAACTGGACTAAATGTCTCTTCATAATCTATGCTATATGTTTTTTGAGCATAGCCTTTTGCAACCAGCCTAGCCTTATACCTACTAACTGAACCATCTCCATTATGCTTGACTTTGTAAACCCACTTACAACAGCCAATAGCTTTCTTACCCTTAGGTAAGGGTACCAAATCCCAAGTCTTATTGGCTTCTAATGCAGCCATCTCCTCATCCATTGCTGCATCCCAATGAGCATGACCAACAACATCCTCAAAACAAGTGGGCTCAACATCCTCAACTAGTTTCACCATATAAGCATAATGGTGAGTTGCATAACCTTCAAAACCAAATCTTTTAATAGGGTATCTGACCTTGCTAGATCTCCGTACCACCAGATCACTCAATGGAGCCTTTACATTACTATGAGCTCTCTGTACACCTGGTGTCCTGAGTGAAGGAATGCCAAGGTCATCATCCAAACTCTCTAAACCACTAGAATCTCCATCAAATCCCAAATGACTGGTAAATGCATTATTACCATCCAGGACTTTCTTCTTTCCTTTGTCCTTCCCTGCAACACTTATAGATCCACCTGAAGATGTGGGGCTACTCCTTAGTCTCCCAGACCAAGGGCTCACTGTAGGTGTAGTACCAGATGATGTTTATGATCCACTAAGACTCCGTGATTCTTGTTTATCTTTCTACGCATAGCTATCCTGATCATTATCATCATCCAAAACATCACCAGCAGGTGTATACCAACTTCCCATCTCATCAAAGATAACATCCCTGCTCACTCTGAACTCACCTGTGACAGGGTTATAACAGCGATACCCTTTCTACTCTAAGGAGTATCCAATAAAAACACATTTTTTTGCCTTTGGATCAAGCTTCTTCTATAGCTCATCTAGCACATAAACGTATGCAACACAGCAGCCAAATACCTTCAAGTGCGATACATCAAGCTTCTTGCTAGTAAAGCATTCTTCACGAGTCATCCCAAGAACTATAGATGTGGGAGTTCTGTTCATAACGTAGACAGCAGTATGGACAGCCTCAGACCAAAAATGTTTGGGCATATTCTTTTCAGCCATTAATGCCCGTGCAACTTCTGCAATATGCATATTTTTTCTTTCTGAAACACCATTTTGCTGTGGGGTATACCTGTAAGTAAATTGCCTCTTTATCCCATGAGTCCTCAAGAAGCCACTGAACTCATTAGAGAGGTACTCTCCCCCTCCATCTGATCTCGAGCACTTCACTTTTAAGCCTGTTCATGTTTCAATAACTGCCTTAAAAGATTTGAAGTGCTCAAACACATCACTCTTTTCCTTCATGAAGTATACCCATAGCTTCCTTGAACAGTCATCAATAAACGTGACAAAGTATTTGCTGCCACCAAGAGATACATTCTGTGTAGGCCCCCAAACATCTGTGTGTACTACATCAAGTATATTTCTGCTCACTTCTCTATCATGCGAGAAGGGTTGTCTCGCCTGCTTACCAAACTTGCATGCTTCATAGAGTTTATGCAATTCTGCAACTCTAAAAGAGGCAACCTGTAACCAATCCTTTGGACTACATTAATTTTAGCCTTTTGTACATTTGCATGTCCAATACGCTTATGCCATATTTCAATATCTGCAACTACTCCTTTTCCTTTAGCATACATAGCAGCATCCATTGCAGGAATTCCAGCATCTAAAGTGACCAACTCTACTTCCTTTTGCGACCAACCTACACTTATCATTAAAGTCTTCTACAAAACAACCATTTGCATTGAATCAGACCTGCAACCCCTGCCCTACCATTTTTCCAACAGACACTAGATTCTTTGTAATTGATAGCACATGTAATACATATATCTAACTCTTTGTCTAGCCATCATACAAGGACAAGGAAACCTTTTCAATGTGTTAAATTGGGTGGCATGAATCATCACCCGTTTGCACATAACCTAGGTTTTGTAAGTCCTACATCTCTCCAAACCATTCAACATGACTGGTCATATGATTAGATACACCTAAATCGACATACCATACATCATCATGTGTCCCCTTTCTTGTAACTGCATTCATCATATGATGCATAACAAACAGACGCTCATTTTTATCTTCATTCTATTGTGAAGACAATGCATAGTTTCCTTGCTGCAATTTACCACTATGAATATCATCCTTTTTAGCATAACAATTGGATGCAATATGTCCTATTTTGCTACAATAATGGCAAACAATAGCATAATTTCCAGAGCCTCTGTTCTGCCATCCACCTCTTCCTCTAGAGCTTCCCCTGCCTCTAAAGTCTCCTCTGCCTCTAGAAACCTGCATTTCACCAAACTGTTGATTGAACTTGTTTTGCTGGTTATCGCCAGCGCGTTCCATACCACGGCCTCTCGAAGAGGATCTACCACGTCCTCTTCCTGAACTCGAGTAAAATGATTGGACCTATTCACCATTTCTTTCAGACTAATTGCCCTGCATATTAATCTCTTTAGTAATCATGAGAGAGATCGGCTCATCAAAATCTGGAAATGCCTTCCATACATATACTGAAGTAACAAATGATATCCATGCCTTCTCATTGTTAAGGCCACTCAAAGTGGATGAAACCAAATCATCATCATCTGGCATTGCATCAATCGCTGCTAAAGCATCTGCAATGCTCCTCACCTTCAACACATACTCATTGACAAACATTTTCCCTTTCTTCAAGGCATTCAACTCTTGCTTGAGCTGAATCTTTCATTCCTTTGTATTTATTGAAAACATGCTCTCAAAAATTATCCAAGCTGCATATGAAGTTTCTGCATTCCTAATATGTCCCAGCATGATATTTTTAATGACCGCAGATAGCCAGTACATCACCTTTTTGTCTTTCGAATTCCTTTCTTTCCATGCTTTTAACTCATTTGTAGTCGAAGGGATACCCAGCTCTGACTCCTTTTCTTCACCTGAAACAAACTCATAAAGGCCCTTTCCAATGAGGAAGTTTGTCACATGAAACTTCCATGAAGGGTAGTTATTCTTGTCGAGCTTCTCAATAATGGCATTTCCATTGTTCTCTGCCATTATCACAAACAAGGATACAACACAGCAAGCTAGTCTTCTGCAATCTTTCACAACACGTGCACAGTAATACACCGAGAAACCTTTTTCACTGATTGCTCAATAGTACATGTAATCTGCAACCTGTTTGCAGATAAACCTTATGTTTCCTTCCTGCAAACACCTCAAAAATTACAGATTCGCAATCTGTAACCTGCGCACCCACTTTTGGTCAATACAGCGGAAATCACAGTGTATCCTAAAACTATTGTCCGCAACTTTGCGACTCTAAAACGGGGCTTGAAATGGCCTTAGACGCCCAAAATAACTCACAGCAATCTGAGATTTTTGCTCGACCCTGCTTTCAGTGCCTCCATAGGCACTATCCAAGAGAGAGAGTGGAAGAATGGGAGAGCTTCTTACCCGTTGCTTGCTTGCTCGAACCTTGCTTCTTCTCCTTCACTTCAACCTTCAAAATCAGCCTCTCTCAATGGCGCGGCTCTAATACCATGTCAAGAATCACATGATGGGCGGATGTGCTTGAGTTGCTGCACCAAACGCGCACTGTATACATAAGAGGAAGCTCACTCAAGAACACAAGAAGAAAGATGGAGGCCAAAACGTTTTCTTGCTGGTTTCTTCTTCTTTTTCCACACACTATACAATGTACACAAAATATTGATAAGATACAACATAAAGGAAAGTGGCCTTCTAAGTCAAACAATGCATAACCAACTACATTAATTGACTGGCATTATATCTTTGCCAGCTGTAGGTAGGTGTAACAAACTGAATATAATAAGTGATAAGTTAGTGGCCATGTGAGTATCATAATGACCACCAATGTGCTATGTGTAGACGTGAGGACTCATCTAGCCAATCAGTCCATCATCAATGTCCGCAAGTGTTGAGCTTGCCATCTCAACATCATGGCGGGTTCGGTCCACGTTCCCATCATGGTAATTTGTAACCCCCTTGGCTAGGGTTGCCAGCCAGCTGGGGGTAGCTTGGCGTGCTCTCCATGAATTCAATCTAATCCATTAAGTTTCTTTTGTGAGCTTGGATCATCCATTCCTTTCACAAACAGTGATTCTAGATTTACAAGCACAAATAACAATGAAGGCGGGTGCTCAGGACATCTACTAAGGTGGAGTTCCCATCTTTGAACGCTTGGCATTGCCCTTCTTGGGTCTTTTCTGCCTTGGCATCAACTTCCATTATCTTCTGAGGGATAGAGGATACCCTCTTTCCGACCTCACTCCTATGTAATAAGAGTGAGCAATTACACTTTAGTTTCGGATGGTAGCTTTCCTAAGTTACTAACCTTTGGTTCTTATCTTAAGGTCCCGATCTAGGATTTCAATTGGTCAGTTGGTAACCATTGTCCCACCTTAAAATTTTTTGGGGTTCTAAGCTTACCCTAGAGTTTCCTTCCCTCAAGATAGCAGGAACTTTTGTTCATTCCTCTCGCAAGTCAAGTGTAAATTAAGCCCATTTACAATCCTTAATACTTGTGAGCATCGAATGTAACGTGGTGAATGGTCGTTCTTCTTGTGGATATGACATTTGATTTTTCTTGTGTTAACTTCGAGATGTATCATATTTTGAAAATGATATAGCCAAGAGTGTTTTTGGACTCATCGAGGCTGGTTATTGGGATAGAGGCTAAAGAGCATGTTGACTCTAAGTCAAAATATGGTCATAATGACAATTTGACCTATTTACAATTAAATCCTAGTTGGTTCGAATTAAATCCTAGCCTCACTTATCATGTAGGATTTCATTTACCAAACTGGCCCTTGCAATTAAGCTTAGCATTTCACATGTGCATCTTAAATCTACCTTTTTAGATGCATCCCTATTATGTGGTGCAACTGAAGCTGTCCATGATGCCATGCAAATCTAGATGCAAGTCCTTCCTAAGTTGATGATATGATGAGGGATTCCCAATCATGAAAAATCCTTGTATTGCATTTATGCAAATCATAAGGCATGACCTAAGTATTTAAGTGCGAGTGTACATGAGTTCATCGTAATTGCAAGGTCTACAGGATGCAATTTACCTACACTGAATATTTATTACATTGGAATTCTATGATGCATTGCAAAAGTTCGAACCTAATACTTGACTTAGTACTGCCACAACCCATAGATGCTTAGTCTACTTGATAGCAAATCATTGGTTATTAAGCCTTTACAACTATCTCTCAAGTTATGCAAGTTACGTGATGCAAAGTATGACTTCTTCCTAATGATGTCCATGCTTTATTGTTTGGTTCAAAATACTAGTCATGGTAGCGGTACCTGGTTTTGGATTGTTGAATTAGCATTTACGCTCAACAACCCATTCATGTTGGTGGCAGCATCTTTTCCCAATCCTCCTTCCGTAGTCGCGGCTTTTCTAGTTTCTTGGAGGAGTTTATGCTTTGGGGCCATTTCGGAGCTTGGAATGTGACCTTCACTCCTCTCGGAGGACTTCTTGGTGCCATAATTCCCTATGCCTTGTCTTGACTTTCGCGATCTCCTTGTCAACTAGAGTCAATTGATGGAGAGATCTCAAGAAGTGTTGATGGGGAGAGAGGGTGCTCGAGGCTTCGTCCAGGTAAGGAATTTTCCTTGGGCCTCCTCTCTCTCTCTCTCTCTCTCTCTCTCTCTCTCTCTCTCTCTCTCTCTCTCTCTCTCTCTCTCTCTCTCTCTCTCTCTCTCTCTCTCTCTCTCTCTCTCTCTCTCTCTCTCTCTCTCTCTCTCTCTCTCTTCCTCTCTTACTCTAGGTTCCCCTTCCCTCTCCTCTCTCTCTCTCTCTCTCTCTCTCTCTCTCTCTCTCTCTCTCTCTCTCTCTCTCTCTCTCTCTCTCTCTCTCTCTCTCTCTCTCTCTCTCTCTCTCTCTCTCTCTCTCTCTCTCTCTCTCTTCACTACCTCTCCCTCTCCTCCTCTCCTTCACAAGTTGGCACAGGGGGGGGATTTATAAGGGGAAGATGGTAATAGTTGGGGGGGAAAAGAATATGATTATCGTCATTTCTTGAGGGGGGGTTATAGGGGTGAGGTGGGTAGTAATTGGGGAGGGGAAGGCACTGTGACAGGGTCCCTTAGCTCTTCTCTAATGGCCTGTGTGCATGTCGCAATGCGACCTTACCAAAAGAGGGGTAGTGGGGGGGATGGGAGCACACGTGTGCCCATCCCCCCATCAAAGTCGACGTTATCAACATCTTTAAGGATGATGTAGTGATCCTCGCCACCATGTCAACTCCCTCTTGCTGTCACAATCTCCCTCTTTACCTCCTTTGAGTACGTGTTTAGCTCTCTGTTATCATCATGATCTCCTCCTTCACCTAATAATTACGGCTCCCCTTCACCTACTTCTGCTGAATTAAGGCTCCCCCTCTATCTCATAGTTCAACTCCCCCTCCCTTTGCCAACCGACGACGTTGACAGGGGGAACACAAATAATAAAATGTTCATCTTTGTTTTGGAAAAAGGGGGGGGTCCTCATAGCGGCAGCGGAATATTGCATTGACTCCCACAATCCTCGAAAGGGAGAGAGGGTCAAAGTAAAAAATGGATAAAAACTCAAAATAGGAATTTAATTTTAAAGGGAAGAATGAATGTGTAAAACTGTGTGGATTGATTAAGGTGACAATTCTTATTTTGTGGGTTATATACTTTATCATGGGACACTAATCTTTCTAAACACTTTACCTTTAGTGCAAGAGATGTCCTTTAAAGAGAACTAGTTTTGGGATATTGTGTGGCGATAGGAACCTAAATGGCAGGTCAACAAGATAAAGCCAACATGCTCCCCTTCTCGAAGGAGGAGCACAAAAGATATTGATTAGCCATGGAGATATGAGCATTCAACCAATTAAAATACCGCAACATCCACAATTTGGAAAGAGTGGTGACATCCAAAGAGACAGCAACATAGATGATATAATGATGTAATCTTTCCAAGTACCTGGAGAAGGTGGGCAAGACATTGACCCCACAGAAAATGTACAGAATTCCTAAGAACTTTTGATGTCCAAAGGAACAATGGCATGGTAACCATCAGGCATGGAAAGACCAATAAAAAGGTGGAAGTTACCCTTAATCTAGAAATTATTGAGAAGGTCCTAGTATTAGTAGATAGGCTAGAGAAGAGACCAAAGAGGGATGTATACAGGATGTTGGGGATGGACAAAAAGAAGGTCTACACAAATGATGGCTAGGATCAATTTGGCTGACATTCCTAACCCCACCATCCAACTGCAAGAAAAAATGGTCCATACTCTCTTCTCAAGCTAGAGATATAATGCTCTCATGAATAGAATAGGCATACCATTGATGGAGATCCTTGAAAAAAATGCCATGGATGAGGTAAATTGGAATGCCTACGTTTGGAAGACACTTTAGGTGTCGACAAAGATACTAGCCACAGTACCAACAAGGGAAGGAGGAGGGGAGTCTCTGGCTACCATAGCGGAGTCAAAGAGAACAAAATCTACTTCCAAGCTTCAACCATATGCTTTAGAAGAGTACTAACAGCCATAATTTAGGAAGCCCTAGGGGAGGTGAAAAGAGAAGTAGTAGAGGAGACCTCGGAGTCGTCACCTATCCAAGAGGAGCATCGCTCCCCCATCCCAACAAGCTCAACTATCTCACTTTCAGGAAGAAAATAGGGGGAGGGAAAATTCCACAAGGAACAGGAGGAAAAAATCGAAAGAGCTACTAATGAAAAGGAAGCTAACCGACCCACTCAACAACAAAGGAACCTCGAGCCAAAGGACAGTCAACGAGAGTAGCAAGGCTCCAAGTTATCAAGCAACGAGTGGAGAAAAAAGATCACTCTTAAAATACCCATAAGAAGGAACCCAATTCACCTTTGAATAAAACAGTGAGCTGCAAAGGGTGGAGGAGGAATCAAAAAGGCTTGAAGAAGAGAGTAGGAAAAAACAAGAAGAGGAGGAAGAGCGACTGAGGCAACAAGAGGAGGAGATGGCCTTGGCCATTTGGAGATCAATGGAGCATCCCTCCCGATCTTAGAAATTGGCAATGATAAGCCCAGAACGAGATGACATGCAAAGCACAAGCATAACAATAGAAGAGACAGGACCAAGACCAATGGTGGAAGGCAAGGGTAAAGCCCCCTACATGCAGTCCCACCAGTCGTGGCTACCCCAAAAGTACCCCAACACAAGGAACTATTGAAGGGGTAGTCAATCAAAGCAACATCATGGCCTAGGTGTAGTATTTAGTGAGCAAAGTGCAAGAAATTGTGCTTGCACCCCCTTTTCAAGAACAAAGAGGTCAGCAATAATAGCAACCGATGCAGAATCATGTCTAGGGCCAAAGGTACCTAGTTTAGAAGTATCAACTACTTCAGTGCCTTCAACCGTGCGCAATACTGAAGATCATGATGAATTGGTAAAAGAGGTTCAAATCCAACTTGCAAGATGACAGGGGAGAAAAAGGGTGTGCTTTACAAAGCTAGAAGAAGAGAAGATTGCCTTTGTAGCCCACAAGGTAGAAAGAACAAGAATAAATACCATCTTAAACAGGGAGACGATTGCACAGAAGGCCTTAAAGGTAAGGGAAGGAGAAGAGAGCTCACATGATTTGTATGATAAAGAAACAAAGAACCACATTGCCCTAGAAAACATGTGCACCTTCAACTCCACGAAAAACAGGCTCCTAGAGCTGGAAATGGAGTTGAAGAGGCAAAGAGAGGAGGCAAGAAAAGAGTTGCATGTGGCAATGCACACATTGTGGCGGGAACAAGAGCCGGTGATTGCTCCCTTAGCCCAGTACCAAAATCAAGGGCTAGAAAGAGAAAGTAGAGGAATGGGTAGCCAAGACCGAAGATAGAGTCAAAGACTCAGCTTAAAAGCTAGCCCATTCAGAGAGTGAATACCTCTTGGTAGAGAATAAAGCCACAGTTGTCGAGACAAGAATGCTAGAGCAACAACACGCCTTTTTTAGCGTAGTGTTGAATGTCACGCAGTCAAGTGGAGAAGAAACACTGGAAGAAGTAAAAAGAAAACTAGAACTGGCAATAAGGGCACTGCAACATGGACTCCATGACCCAAGCCTAGCACCAACTTGGGAGTAGAGGAGTAATGATCCCATCTAATCTCAGCTGGCTTAACCTCATGGGAACTCACTTTGCTAGGGTTTGGGGAGCCAGAGTAGCAAGTGCAACCACCTAAATAAGAGCCAATGAAGCCGGTCCAAGAAGAAGGGCCCGATTTTCAACATGACCAACAAGAGAAAGAATAAGTGTAGGAACCAAGCCCCCCTTTGTAGCCATAAGCATGGCCAAAAGAGCAAGGGGAGGAAACTATGCCACTTGAACGAATGGTAGAGGATGTCATTAAGCTTTTAGCAAGGCTAGGAAGGAGATGGCTAGAGAAATGAATGAGCCTCCCCACGAGGTAGCAGCAAGAACCTACAGATTACTAGGAAGATAAGGCAATGGAGGCACCTCAAAGAGTAGAGGGATATGAGGCTCAGTCTAGCTGGCGCATAAACATCTAGGACTCTAACATAGAGGCCTAGATGGCTTTGTGTAGCACCCTACCACATGAACGGGATGATCTTACCTACATGCCCTACCCCAAGGAGGATTGGATTTGACTTCGACCAAGAGGTGCATAGTAGGTATGACTTCCCTTTGATCTACAACATAAATGCCTTAACCCCTAAGGAAAGCCCAATCTTCACCAAAATGGACCTTCACCCATCCATAGCAAGTTTCCTCAAGACTTCTCCTCATGCCCTGATTCTGCCTTCATCACCACCTATAACTATCTTCATCTATTGTGAATATTATTAAAACAAAAAACTATTGTAGAGGAAGAGTGGTTTCCGCCCCTTTGTTTTGATATCAATTCCAGAATAGATAGATGTGCAATGGTGTGCATCATGATGAGAGCCACCCTCTTGCTAGTATTTTGCATGAAACTCTTAGAAGACATGAGTAACAGTAGATTGACTAGGTGTAACCACCCATTTTTGTCATCTACTCCACTCAGTGTAAGAGCTAACTTGAAGGGGTATTTGTAGAGCAGTAGGGTCTTCTTAAGCAAAGCACTTAAGCCGCCAGCACCCTAGCCCCTACTCATGAACGGGATGCTTCTTAGTGTGCTCCCTTTATAATTCAAGAAAAAAGAGAAAAAGGAAAAAGAAAAGGAAAGAGAAAAGGAAAAAAGAAAAGAAAAGAGAAAAGAAGGAGAAAGAATAAACAAGAACAAGAACAAGAACAAGAAGAAAAAGAAGTGGGAAGAAAAGGAACACAACAATGAAATCAATCCATCTATACTCTACGAGGATCACAAGCACTCCACCTAGGGCCACCCTAAGCCCTCCCCCACATCACAACTTAGGGCACATCAAGGCCAGGACCTAATTGATAGACATGTCTCCCTAAGTCACTCACAACACCCCCATTTCCACGAACTGGGTCCTCAAGTGTGGGACAACACCTTAGGCTTCAACCCATCTCCCAATTCCACCATCACTTACACAAGCACACTGTGTGGTAAGATAGACACAACCCCCTAGGAAATGTACTCTTTTTCTTTTTAGGAACATTGTATAGAGGTGTAGTAAACCAACACCTACAAAGGACTTCTTTGACCAATCATCTATCTTCGCCATCAGCAACCTCCCAAACTCACTTCACAAAGTATGCCCAACATGATCCATCTCCCCAACAACTCCAAGACCCATTCCTCATCAACCCTCTACACACTCATCCTGCACCATCACGTGCCATGGGATTGGTACCCAACTAGGAGAGGGGTAATGCTATACCCTCAGAAGACCAAGATGGAAAATCCAAAAAATCAAAAATGGAGGACAATCCCAAGGTGAGAGAAAAATGGAATAGAAAGGTACACTAAAAAAAATTCTAAAGATATGAAGTGCAAGAAAAAGCCTTGAATGTAAAAGGAAGCACACAATAGTAAGTGCATCGTGATATGCTAGCAAGAAAATCACCGTGCGCATTGCAATTCATTTTGTAAAAGAGCATTGAGCTCTTTCCCGTGCAAATTGCAAAGAATGAGAGGCATGGATTGAGGCCTACACTAATAAGAAGGAGAAGAAAAGAGTGCGGACCAAAAAGGGGATGGCTACCCAAGGGATAAGGGCATGTATAAAAGTCAAGAAATGAATGAAGAAGCTCATTCTTGTGTGTGACCAAACTTTCTTTGTTTTTGTTTCTTGCTCTTGGTTCCTTTTTTTGTGCATGAGAGAGATAGGGAGTGTGAGAGAGGGAGAGAGTGTGTGAGGGAGTGAGGGACCGTGGAGAAGCTCTTCTTCTCCTCTCTTCATCTTTTTCTTCTTCTCTTTCCCCTTCTTGCACGGGGGTCTATGGAGGTCGAAGCTCGAAGCTTGGAGATGAAGCTTGCTTGAGGGCCCATCCTGAATTGTGGAGCCATCAGCAAATTTGTGGGAGGAGGTACCTGATCAGATTCAAAGGTAACCTCACTACATTGGTGTGGGGAAGAGTGCATACAACTATGTGAGAGGTAGCCATAGCTCTGGGCTTGAAATGCTTGAAGCAATAAGCAATTCGTTGGTCTTGGTGGTTTGCCTACGAGGGCAATGTCAATTCTATTGCTTGGAAAAGTGTGGCTAGATTTTGGGTCATAACATAAACTGAGAGGCTAGGCTCCAAGCCATAGATGTACTTGTGCAACTTGGCATCATTGCTCACACTTTCCACATACATGGTAAGATTTAGAAACCGATTTGTACACTTTCTCACAATCATACTCCTTTGATCCAGCTGGTACTATCTCCTAGACAACTTTTTCTTTTCAATGGGGGATACAAATACTTGGGACACCTTTACCTTAAAGTCCGCCCAACCATCAACCTACTAGTTTTTCCTCTTCACATACCTCCACCATATATGAACAAAGACCTCTAGGTGAAGAGTAGTAAAGTGAATCTTGTGATCATTTAATCTAAGATAGCTATCAAAGTAGGAATTTGGTTTAGATGTCCACTCGATCAGTTCAAAAGGGGAAGATGATTGCCCACCGTACTTGGTCAATACAATCTTATCATGGAATTCCCTGTCAATAAAACCTTATTTTCCATTAGAAGTTTGGGGATACATGTCCAAGTAACTTCCAATGGAAATTGAATTATTAGAAGAACTCAATTGATAAGATGTTTAAAATCTTCATGGAGTTGGCTAAATTCTTACCTCTTAATGATTAGATACATGAATGCTCATGACCAACTCGTCATTCTTGTGAGATGGTTCCCCTATTTCATAAGTGGTATTTGGTATGCCCCTACATCTAACATTAAGAGACGGAAATGACTATTTGGGTTTACATATCCCTACTTTCTCTATCAACCATCTATGCTTCCACAAGGTGTCATGAAATTTGGGTTGTAGGCTTGTCCAATGAATCCTTGGTAGATTGAGTCATGTGCTCAATAGCTTACTTAGTTTTGGTTTAAATTTATTCCTACTTTCTTTATCAACCATTTGGGCTACCATAAGTTGTGAAATTTGGGCTATAGGCTTGTCCAATGAATCCTTGGTAGTTTGAGTCATGTGCTCAATAGCTTACTTAGTTTTGGTTCAAATTTATTCCTACTTTCTTCATCAACCATTTGTGATGCCATAAGTTGTGAATTTAGATTGTGAACTTGTCCAATGAATCCTCAGTAGATTGACTTATGTGCTCAATAGCTTCCTTCGTTTTGATCCAGATCTATCTCTACTTTCTCTATTAGCCATATGTGCTACCAAAGCTGTGCACTTTGGACTGCTGCAAGAGCTTGTCCAATGAATCCTTAGTAGACTGATTCATGTGCTCAATAGCTTCCTTAATTGGGTCATTTTATTGAACCATTTTCATGAATGATTCATTGGTTTTGACATTTGATTGCACCATTTGTTCAATCATATGATCCAATTTGGAGACAAGTTGTTGGGACCTAAAATGGGCCTGGCATTGGCTCTCTAGCACTAGCCGGACCTCGAAGACCCACAAGACATGCCACACGGCCTCGCGGCCAGGAGCATCTAATGCTCACGCTACACTAAACTATAATATCGATTTTTCATTTGTAATAGGACACAGTCCAACATTTACCTTCCCTTCTCCTCAGAGGGAGATCCCATAACATATAGGTATAACACCTTGTATCATAAACATAGGGAAGCACCTCTCGGTTGACTGTCGTGGCTCCATTACAGCTTTCCTACATCAAGGGGATTGCCCCAAGATGCACTTCCTAATATATAAAACATAACGCACAAACTCCACTCTTTTCTTGTTTTGTACAATCCAAGAATATATAGATCCTCACCAAACAGTCCCAAGGAAACCATACAACTAACCTACAATTTAGGACCTCCTCACACTCTCAACGTTAGTCAATGTTCAGCATGACCAAGATTTGGAAACCGCTACTTCTAGGAAACTCTCGGTAGATGCACCACCTTTCGGGACCTCAAATGGGCCCGACACTGGCTTTTTAGCACTAGCCGGACCTTGAAGACACACAAGACACCCCACATGGCCTCACGGCCAAGAGCGTCTAAGGCTCACACTACACTAAACTATAATATCGATTTTGTGTTTGTAATAGGACATAGTCCAACATTTACTTTCCCTTCTCTTCAGAGGGAGATCCCATAACATATAGGTATAACACCTTGTATCACAAACATAGGGAAGCACCTCTCGACTGACTGTCGCGGCTCCATTGCAGCTCTCCTACATCAAGGGGATTGGCCCCACAATGCACTGCCTAATATATAAAGCATAATGCACAAACTCCACTCTTTTCTTGTTTTGTACGATCCAAGAATATATAGATCCTCACCAAATACTCCCAAGGAAATCGTACAACTAACGTACAACTTAGGACCTCCTCACACTCTCAACGTTGGTCAATGTTCAGCATACAAATGCTATGCATCCAAGAGATTATACCATGTCATGCATCATGCATCATGCATATGATCCTAGTGCACAAAAAATATTAATCAAATCAGCATTTTGTGATGTGCAAAATGTCAAGAATCGAGTGGTGGGGGGACTTGCTTGAGTTGATGTGCCAAATACACACTATACACAAGAGGAAGCTCACTCAATAACATAAGAAGAGAGATGGAGGCCAAAATGTTTTCTTGCTGATTTCTTCTTCTTCTTCCACACACTATATAATGTACAACATAAAGGAAAGTGGCCTACTAAGTCAAACAGTGTATAACAGACTACACCAATTGACTGGCACTATATCTTTGCCAGTTGTAGGTAGGTGTAACAAACTAAATATAATAAGTGATAAGTCAGTGGCCATGTGAGTATCATAATGACCACCAACGTGATAAGTATAGACGTGCGGACCCATCTAGCCAGGCGGTCCATCATCAATGTCCGCACGTGTTGAGCTTGCCATCTCAACACAAAACCAGCCCTTTCATTATCTTCACTAAATGTATGCTTTGATGTATGGAGACTAGCACCGAGTGCTCATGCTACTAGCCCTTAAACTGAAATATCACAAATCTAAATGGAATGCGCTCAAATATTTCAAAGATTCAAACCCTCTCAACCCTCTTAATCACTTAACATCACCCTTTCCCTCTAACGTTTAGGCTGTGTTGCGTTGTATAGGTGTAGGGTTTTGTTTTTTTTGTTATTTTCGATATAAAAAGTAATAAAGATGCACTAAAACATTAAAAAAAGGATGAGATGATGCTATACCTCATGCATCAACCTTGCCAAACATGCATGGACATTATCCATATTTTTTTCTATTTTTTGAAGCACAAAAACCTGTTTTTTCTCATTTTTCTCTATTTTTTCCTATTTATTTATCAAGAAAATAGAGCATTTACTGGTTTTTCTGATTATGACAACTAAGAATCACTCATTTTCTACATTTCATCACTCATGTATTATTTTTATCAAACCTGAAATGACAAAACTCATATTTTTTGTGTAAAATGCGTATTTTTCGGGTTTTAGAAAATTATTTTGAGCATTATCACATTATGTATTCTGATTTTTTTTCCACACAACTCAAACAAATAGTAAACAACATGTCTATCAATTTTCATCTGATATGAGCACCGTTTGACCAATAAAATATCAAAAAAGAGTCATTTTTCTTCATAAAAGAGAGTTATCAGTTTTTTCCTTGTTGCAGGTTTTTTAAAATCTGATTCGGGATATCAAAATAGTCCACCATTGATGCTTAGCCCTTCTCCAATCATCCATCTTCAATCCCACTCGATTAGGAAGCAATTCGGTACCACGCGGCGGACGAGCATTCATCAATCGGGCTTCTTCCACATGAATTACCTCTTAGGGGAGAGAGAGGAGAGAAGAGAGAAATACTAAAAATCGGAGTTTTATTCCCTTCATCATATTACACATGGTTACCATCAAAATCTTGCCCTCTCTAGGTAGATCAGGGATCTCCCCCTCTCTCTCTACATGATTGAGCATCCAAGAGGCACAAAAACCCTCAAAAAATGGGGTGTTAATCAAAAAATGCCCCTCCCTACATCTTGACATGTTTTTGCATGTTTTCTTCATTTAGAATTTCATTTCATTTCATTTATAAAATGCCCATTTCAAAAAAACCACTTTCACACTCCCACTGAAGGGTTTTCGGCCCGTTTGGGGGTGCAAACGAAGTCCTATTCGCGATCCAACTAGACAGCTGACTTCGAGACATCGAATTCTATAAAGTTGGGCCCCGTCACACACTTTTTGGCTTCCGAATCCAATGGCTTCTTTACAATGCCAAACCTTGTGGGGATTAAATGGGGGGTCAAATGACCTCCGATCGACGAACCAAGACTTACGTTGGATTGACATCGAAATGCAACTAGGAAACCTCTAGCTCAGCCATCTGCCACCGTTTGATTTTTTATGAAAATTGGCTCTTTAACGTCTCTCTGGAACTTTTTGGCTCCAAAAACGAGCCCCATAGCTTCAAGAATGGGTCCAAATCAAGCCCTAAAATCTAGCTCTCACAAGCTGAAGATGCCTCATTGAATGCCTTGTCTCATGGTTGCATATAGTGGCATTATGAGTACTATACATCCCATATTTTTGAGAATCCTCCTACTCATGTTGTTCCTTAGTCAATAGATCTCTAGATTCCCTTATTTGTTGTTGAATATCATCATTAGCTTTATTCTTTCCTCTCTTCTCTATCATTTTTGTGTGTTGTCCAAACAAACCACACGTTAGAAAAATGGCAATAACTTTTGACTCCAGTAAACAAACATCCTCCTTTTTTATTCAGATCAAAGCTAAGGATGAGATCTTTGATATGAGCTATCATATGCTTCGTTAGAATCAAAACATAATATTCTAAGAATATTCTTTTATGGCCATACAAAACTATCCAGCAACCTATAAAATCCATGCTTTAGATATTTGACCACCCATAGGTCTAACATAAGGTGTGTAAAACTTATAATAACCACTATAGGACCTGTGGGAGATGAGAACAACCTACTATGACCTGTACTCAACCTATTATATACTCTGAAATACCCTGCAACACCTATAAATGAGTGAAAAACACTCCTAAAATAAAATGCCATGTTTCATCTATAAGCTCATGTAACCTATTTTTTAAGGTAATGATGATCCATAAATCATGTATGCTAATCAATAAAATCACTCTATTTTCTTCACTTCAACGAATCTTCAATGCTTCTTTAGTTGTACCTATGTGAGGGACAAAGTGGTATGACAGGCTCTCTACACGGGCTTCGAATCACCGTAAGGTGGACAAAGTTCCCCCCATGTTGGATTGTCGCACCCCTTCAAGATCTTCGATTGTGAGGGGTGGTCATCTCTCATTTGTCCCACTTTCTCTGTTAACATCCACCTTTTTCTGCAATGGGTATATTCCACATGGTAAGAGCATGCTAATCTAAGAAACCAAGGATGATATGCATTTCTGAAAATAAAGCTTTCAACATTTAATGAAATGCAAGGATCAATTGAAAAGAAACAATTGAAATGGAAGATTGGATTAGGGTCTTACTCTTGCAATTCAATGACTCACTATTTGCATTAGCTTACTCTTTACAATATATTTTGGGATCAATAAAAATCCAAGCATAAATTAGGGTTATCCAATCATGCATAAGAATTTTGAAATGAAATTTCAATCCAAGTGAAATTGATGCTGAGAATTGATCAAAAGGAATCTAACAATCTAAGAAGAGGTATTCCTCTTATTCATTATGCATTTGAAACCTATGGATGTCATAATCTCCCATCAACAAGTCGAGTAGGCTACAAAAAATGGATTAAGAGAGATCTCAAAATTAATGAGTGGATTATCTCTTTCAAAGCTTGGATAGCAGATACACCTTTGGAGCAATAAAATGTAAAATCCCTTTGTTTTCCTTGAGATTTATTCCAAAAAGTATTGTTGCCTTGCTTCTGTTAAAGCTAGGGTTTTAGAGAATAGTGACTCATAAAGATGAAGAACAAGGCTCAAATCCTTGAAGAATGAGTATGCCTTGTTTGCTTGATGACTAGATGTTTGATTAAATATTAAGGATTGAAATGAAAAATGGAAGCCCTATTGGCTAGTGTGATCTACGCTAAAACTTGCACTATTTATACAACTCTCTACTCCTACTCAAGATCAATCAAATGCCTATTCTACCTATTGGCCTTGATCCAAGGAATGCTTTGTAGTGTGTCTTTGCAAAAAGTAACTTAGACTTGAGCCATACCTCTAATCATTATGTTTTATGTCGATGGCATGTTGCTCGCTGATCTTGATAAGACACATATTGTTGATTTTAAAGTTGACTTTATTTGCTACTTTGGGCTTCACTTCTAGCTTTAATTTTTATCAAATTTTACCCTTGCACTTCCATTGTTTTTTAATTTTATTGTAGCCAACCTTGAAAAGGGCTAACGAGAATCCTATTCCTTCAAGAGTGCAATACACCTATAGCTTTTTGAACAAGTTTGAAAGTGATGAAGTTCATGCTAATTTGAGAAAGGCTTCCTGATCCAACCAATGCCTCGAATCCTTTTGAAAGTTTAAAAAGCACTTCAATAGAAATAGCCTTTTCTTTTTCAGTCTCCACTCTCAACTATTATGGAACTTGCTAATGGAGGTAAAAACATATAATTAACAAACATTAGATAGCTATTTACATCTCAACATAGCATGGCACAGTGTCGTGCTCCTCTACTATAATGGACTTGGGCATGGGTGGATCTAGCACAGGGATGGCACCTTCAAGCATTTGGACAACCTTGCCCATGGAAGGCCTTGAAACTGCATCTACTTGGATGCACCAAAGGGCAATCTTCAACATTAACTCCACTAGTTGGAGCTCCTCGAGATTGGACTCCACTCCATGATTGTCACGTTTTGCATGTGGGTGTGTAGATTGGAGGTCCATGACCTCTCCAAGTCTTCCTGCTTGCAATTGTTGGTAACACCATCGAGGAAGGTTGGAACTTGTGTGAGGGTTCGAGAGTTGTGATGCCATGCTAGTAGTCGGTGTTGCGTTGGGGAACAAACGATGAGGCGCGCGTGTTGAGAGGGGGTGCGCATTGTGACCGCTTAGGTCGGGTGGGGAGGAGGTGGCAAGTTCGGGGGCTGACGTGTCGTGCTGTGAGAGGCCAGAGATGATCTCGAGCAGGACCATGCCGAAGCTGTACACGTCGGCCTTGGCGGTGATGGGGCGGTTGCCGAGCCACTCGGGGGCGAGGTAGCCACGGGTGCCACGTATGGCGGACACGTGGAGGAGGTTGCGCCTGTCGGTGAGCTTGGCCAGCCCGAAGTCTGCGAGCTTGGCGCGCCATTTCTCGTCCAGCAGGATGTTCTGGGGCTTGATGTCGCAGTGGAGTATCCATTCCTGGCATTCCTCGTGTAGATAGGCGATCCCTCTCGACAAACCTAGAGCCACTCTGTATCTAGTAGCCCACCCGAATGGATGTGGATGGTCATCTCTGGACGTGGTGCCCTCTGCTGTACCTGCAGCTATGGCCGAGCCCTCCTTGGGCTTGCCGTCATCATCACCAGCCAGGCTACTACCACTAGAATGACTGCCATGCCCAGATTCACTGCTAAACTGATTACTGCACATCATTAGCGCTTGATCCAATGAACCGTTGGGCATAAACTCGTACACCAGCAGCCTGTGCTTGGACCCCTCGTGGCAGTAACCCAGCAGACTCACGAGATTCAAGTGATGGATCTTGCTAATGATCCTCACCTCTGCTCTAAATTCGCTCTCCCCTTGCTTCAGTCCCTCCAGTCTCTTCACCGCCACTTCCTTACCGTCAGGAAAGACGCCCTTGTACACAGTCCCGAAGCCTCCCCTCCCCAGAGGCTCGCTGAATTTGGCCGTGGCCGCCTCCAGCTCCTTGAACGTGAACCGCTTCGGCACCCCCGGGATCACCTCTGATGCATGATTCATTCGATCCGCCCGAGCTCGCCTCTCGTAGCGTCGCCACAGATACGCCCATGCTGCTGCAAAACACAGCAACTCCCCTGTGGCTAATGCGTAGATCGCCGTGAGTCCGCCTTTCAGGAACCTGCGTGTTTTGACTTGCTGGAACACTGGAGGAGGGTTTACGATTGGAGGTTGGCATGAGAGCTCGATGCTGTCCCAGTTGACATCTGTGACCAGGTCTTGAGACTGTGTATCGATGGCGGACACTTTCAGGTAGAGTGCGCTGGGCTTCTCTGGGCCTCGGACTCCGTTGTTGATGTATGGTTCTGATATGTTGGCAGACGATTCTTGATTGGAGCTTCCTCTAAGAGCGCACCGGCTGGAATCGCTTTGATCAGCGTTGGGCAGAACTCGATATGCAGCGGCGAGGCAGCTGCAATTCTCTTTGCACCATTGGACGCATTCACTTTCACTCAAGCCGGTTTTGGAATCCAGGCCATTGGAATCATAATCTGCATGGAGGATTCTGACCATTTTCACTGCAGAGGAAACGTCTGAAGAGTTAGGTGGATTTGCAGGGCATTTGGAAGTGGTGCTAGTGTTGTTATAGAGGCGGAGCGAGTGCGTGCAGCCCTGCGTGGGATCGAGGGGGTCGATCATGCTGAAGCCGGGCGGGCAAACACAGGCGAGAGAGGGGTAATACGTGCAGAGTGCGAAAGGACCACAGAGGCCATGGACGGTGCACCCTTTGGCGACAGCGGTCCAGGCGATGGACCAGGCGGAGGAGGAGGGCTGCCAGGTGAGGGTGCGGAGATTGCCGTCGGTGCCAAGGACGGTACGCCGGAGGAGGGGGCGGGTGTAGTCATAGTCGTTGGCGGTGAAGTTGGAGACAAGAACACCCTGGCCACTGTATATGTTGAAAAGGCCGACGGGATCGAGAGAGGCGTTTGCAGCAGGAGTATAATTAGCCAGGACCGAGGTATTGTAAGGGTAGGCAGCGCCGGCGGACTTGGCAGCGGGCCAGTAGGCGTCGAAGACGAAGGGGGGGGTGTTGTGGTGGAGGTGGGCGAGGGTGAGGGTGCTGTTGTCGCCAGAGGAGGCATCGAAGAAGAGGGAGAAGCGGCCGGGGGAGGCGAGGTCCGGGGTGGTGCGGGAGCGGAGGGGGGGCATATCGGGGCGGAAGACCTGGCCAGGCAGGAGAGTGTCGGCGGGGTGGTCGAAGCTCTGCCACACGGGCGGCGCACCGTCGGGACTCGTTAGGAGCTGCAAGTTGCCCGTATCCAGCAGGGAGGCGCCCGCCACGCCCTTGCCGCCTGTCCCGCTGCTCCACATCACCTGGCCTCCACCCAACACTACCAGATCTCCCGACTCCGTCAGAACCACCGTCGCGTTCCTCGCCTCCTTCTCCGACCCCACCAGCGCGTCCCTGTTGGCCACCCAGACCACCGCGTCGCCCCTGCTCGCACTGAACGTCTTGATGCTCTCGTTGATCGTGACGACGTTGTACCAGATTGCGAACCCCCACCCATCGCCGCCGACCTTACGAATGCCTGCTGCGAAGGTGCCACCTGGAGACTCCAGCCAATTCTGATGAGCAGTGGGTGGCGCGTCGCCCCCATCGTAACCCATGGATGAACCCAGTGTGAGGTTGCTCCTCGCATCAGCCCGACCAGCTGTTAGAAGCATGGTTGGGACTGTGATCAGCATCATTTGCTGCAGGCGCCGGGAGACATAACTCATGACTTCCCGTCTCTCCATTTCCAAGGAACGAAGCTCAGCCCATCCAATTTGCCTTTAGAGATGCGCAATTAGATGCTTAACCAAAGCCGCCCAGTTTTGAGCTTCCGCCAGACTCCAGTCAAAGGGATCGTCAAGGCTGTTTTGCTCCAAGTTGCCAACCTTGATTAACATATTTCTAGTTAATTAACGAAAGTCAAATGCTAGGCAAGAATTCTTCGAGGTGACATCCCCAAGAGCACGGAAGAAGAATAAGATTAATAAAACTCCAACGCTAGGCAAGAGTTCTTCAAGATGGCATCTCCAAGTCTCAAGAGCATGGAAGAAGAAGAAGAAGAAGAAGAAGAAGAAGCAACAATAACATGAGCACTCCATAAGCATTTGTAAGATATTGTAAAGGAGAGTAGATAGAATTAATTAAGAATTAACTTAGCACATGTCACCACCAAGAGCATTTACTCACCACATTGTGTGGTGAGTCCATGCATTGTGATGTATGGAAGCTAGCCTGCAAAGCCATATGCAAAGTTAGCAAATCTGACAATGGGAACATGGTCATGTCTCGAGGATGCGCATGAAATTGAGACAAACCGACCTTTTGATTCAAAATGAGATGAACAAAAGGAGAGCATGTCTAAGAGTTCAAATCCCTCATGTTAAGCTTAAGAACTCCATTTAAGGCTAGCATTTCAAGCGTTGCCACAAAAAACATAGGAGAGCATCAACGAAAATACAAATTAGTGACAACACGCCTTTGATAGATTTGGACAAAAAAAAGGTCTCAAAAGCGTAAATACGACAAAGAACTTGAAGATGGTAGTAAAGGGAACTTAGAAGTAGAACAAGAGACTAAGCCCAATAGAAGAAAATTGCAGGCTTTAGCTTGAAGCAAACCCTTGGCTAGTTGCAAATATCCTAGCACTAGCTATGCAAAAAATTATGGAAGAAAGCTACGAATGAATGGTAAAAGAAATTGTCCTGAACTTAGATAAGGTGTGTGTTAACCTAGCTCATTTCAACACAAGGGTGGTGCTTGTCTGTTTTACATGTAAACCTCCTCAGCCAATGGAGGTAGCAACCTAGTACAATAACATTTTGGGAGGCAATGGAGCACTGGAGCAAATTTACTACGGGGACATGAGATTCTCTGAAGTGGTTTTTATTAATGCTAAGGCAACTTATAAAGTTAGGGCCCAAGGAATCTACTTCTAGGGCCTCGACCTTGGTAATGTCATCGAATGGCAGCCCATGGAATCAAGGAGTGATAGCATCAAAAAGGGCTATCTAGTTTGGGAACTACCTGAGCTTTCCAACTACTTGTGGAATATGTTGCCAAAAATTACAAAGGGCTTGGATTGTTGAGATGGCAAGCTCAACACCTGCGGATATTGATGATGGACCGCCTGGCTAGATGGGTCCGCACATCTACACTTAGCACGTTGGTGGTCATTATGATACTCACATGGCCACTGACTTATCACTTATTATATTTAGTTTGTTACACCTACCTACAGCTAGCAAAGACATAGCGCCAGTCGATTAGTGTAGTCGGTTATGCACTGTTTGACTTTGTAGGCCACTTTCCTTTATGTTGTATCTTATCTATACTTTGTGTACATTGTAGTGTGTGGAAGAAGAAGAAGAAACCAGCAAGAAAACGTTTTGGCCTCCATCTCTCTTCTTGTGTTCTTGAGTGAGCTTCCTCTTGTGTATATAGTGTGTGTTTGGCGCAGCAGCTCAAGCAAGCCTCCGCACCACTCGATTCTTGACATGGTATCAGAGCTGCACCACTGAGAGAGGCTGATTTCGAAGGCTAAAGTGAAGGAGAAGAAGCAAGGTTCGAGCAAGCAAGCAACAGGTAAGAAGCTCTCCCATTCTTCCACTCTCTCTCTTGGATAGTGCCTGTGGAGGCACCGAAAGCAGGATCGAGCAAAAATCTCAGATTGCTTTGAGATTTGGTGTGCGAGCAAATCACTGTGTATTCTGTAGAATGGCACAGGGTACAGATTGCGAATCTGTAATTTTTGAGGTGTTTGCAGGAAGCAAACATAAGTTTTATCTGCAAACAGGTTGTAGATTACATGTACTATTGAGCAATCAGTGAAAAAGGTTGCTTGGTGTAGTGATGTGCACGTGTTGTGAAAGATTGCAGAAGACTAGCATGCTGTATTGTATCCTTATTTGTGATAATGGCAGAGAATAGTGGAAATCCCATTATCGAGAAGCTTGACAAGAACAACTATCCTTCATGGAAGTTCCGTGTGACGAACTTCCTCATTGGAAAGGGCCTTTATGAGTTTGTTTCAGGTGAAGAAAAGGAGCCAGAGCTAGGTATCCCTCTGATTGCAAATGAATTAAAAGCATGGAAAGAATGGAATGCGAAAGACAAAAAGGTGATGTACTGGTTATCTGCAATCATTGATAATACGATGTTGGGGCATATCAGGAATGCAGAAACTTCACATGTAGCTTGGACAATTTTTGAGAGCATGTTTTCAGTAAATACAAAGGCACGAAAGATTCAACTCAAGCAAGAGTTGAATGCCTTGAAGAAAGGAAAAATGTCTATCAATGAGTATGTGTTGAAGGTGAGGAGCATTGCAGATGCTTTAGCAATGATTGATGCAATGCCGAATGATGATGATTTGGTTTCATCCACTCTGAGTGGCCTTAACAATGAGAAGGCATGGAAATCATTTATTACTTCAGTATATGTACGGAAGCCATTTCCAGATTTTGATGAACTGATCTCTTTTATGATTACTGAAGAGATCAATATGTAGGGTGATTCGTCTGAAAGAAATGGTGAACATGTCCAAGCATTTTACTCAAGTTCATGAAGAGGACGTGGTAGATCCTCTTCGAGAGGCCGTGGTATGGGACGTGCTGGCGATAACCAGCAAAAGAGGTTCAATCAACAGTTTGGTGAAATGTAGGTTTCTGGAGGCAGAGGAAACTTTAGAGGCAGGGGGAGCTCTAGAGGAAGAGGTGGATGGCAAAATAGAGGTTCTGGAAATTCTGTTATTGTTTACCATTATTGTGGCAAAATAGGCCATATTGCAGCCCATTGCTATACAAATAAGGATGATATTCGCTGTGGTAAATTGCAACAAGGAAACTATGCATCGTCATCACGACAAAATGAAGACAAAAATGAGTGTATGTTTTTTATGCAACATATGATGAATGCAGTTACAGGAAAGGGGGCACATGATGATGTATGGTATGTCAATTCAGGTCCATCTAATCATATGACTAGTCATGTTGAATGGTTTAGAGAGATGCATGACTTACAAAACCCAAGTTATGTACAAACGGGTGATGATTCATGCCACCCAATTTCACACATTGGAAAGGTTCACTTGTCCTTGTATGATGGCTAGACAAAGAGTCTGACAGATGTATTACATGTGCCATCAATTACAAAGAATGTAGTATCTGTTGGCCAAATGCTAGAGCAGGGGTTGCAGGTCCGATTCAATGCAAAAGGTTGTTTTGTAGAAAACTTTAATGATAAGTGTAGGTTGGTCGCAAAAGGAAGTAGAGTTGGCCAAATGTTCACTTTAGATGCTGGAATTCCTACAATGGATGCTATTGTGTATGCTAAAGGAAAAGGAGCAGTTGCAGATATTAAAATATGGCATAAATGTATTGGACATGCAAATGTGCAAAGGCTGAAATTAATGCAATCCAAAGGATTGGTTATAAGGTTGCCCTCTTTTAGAGTTGCAGAATCGCATAAAGTCTGTGAAGCATGCTAGTTTTGTAAGCAGACGAAATAACCCTTCTCGCATGATAGAGAAGTGAGCAGAAATATACTTGATGTAGTACATACAAATGTTTGGGGGCCTACACAGAATGTGTCTCTTGGTGGCAGCAAATACTTTGTCACATTTATTTGATGACTGTTCAAGGAAGCTATGGGTATACTTCATGAACGAAAAGAGTGATGTGTTTGAGCACTTCAAATCTTTTAAAGCAACTATTGAAACAGAAACAGGCTTAAAAGTGAAGTGCTTGAGATCAGATGGAGGGGGAGAGTACCTCTCTAATGAGTTCAGTGGCTTCTTGAGGACTCATGGGATAAAGAGGTAATTTACTTGCAGGTATACCCCACAGCAAAATGGTATTGTAGAAAGAAAAAACAGGCATATTGCAGAAGTTGCACGGGCATTAATGGCTAAAAAGAATATGCCCAAACATTTTTTATCTGAGGCTGTCCATACTGTTGTTTATATTATGAACAGAACTCCCACAGCTACAGTTCATGGGATGACTCTTGAAGAATGCTTTACTGGCAAGAAGCCTATTGATGTATCGCACTTGAAGGTATTTGGCTGTGTTGCATACGTTCATGTGCCAGATGAGCTACGAAAGAAGCTTGATCCAAAGGCAGAAAAATGTGTTTTAATTGGATACTCTTTAGAGTAGAAAGGGTATCGCTATTATAACCCTTTCATAGGTGAGTGCAGAGTGAGCAGGGATGTTATCTTTGATGAGATGGGAAGTTGGTATACACCTGCTGGTGATGTTTTGGATGATGATAATGATCAGGACAGCTATGTGCAGAAAGATAAACAAGAATCACAGAGCCTTAGTGGACCAGAAACATCATCTGGTACTACACCTACAGTGAGCCCTTGGTCTGGGAGACTAAGGAGTAGCCCCACACCTTCAGGTGGATCTATAAGTGTTGCAGGGAAGAACAAAGGAAAGAAGAAAGTGCTGGATGGTAATGATGCATCTACCAGTCATTTGGGATTTGATGGAGATTCTAGTGGTTCGGAGAGTTTGGATAATGAGCTTGGCATTCCTTCAATCAAGACGCCAAGTGTACAGAGAGCTCATAGTAATGTAAAGGTTCCATTGAGTGATCCGGTGGTACGCAGATCTTGCAGGATCAGATACCCTGTTAAAAGATTTGGTCTTGAAGGTTATGCAACTCACCACTATGCTTATATGGTGAAACTAGTTGAGGATGTTGAGCCCACTTGTTTTGAGAATGTTGTTGGTCATGCTCATTGGGATGCAGCAATGGATGAGGAGATGGCTGCATTAGAAGTCAATAAGACTTGGGATTTTGTACCCTTACCTAAGGGTAAGAAAGCTATTGGCTGTAAGTGGGTTTACAAAGTCAAGCATAATGCAAATGGTTCAGTTAGAAGGTATAAGGCTAGGCTAGTTGCAAAAGGCTATGCTCAAACATATGGCATAGATTATGAAGAGACATTCAGTCCAGTTGCTAGGATGGCAACTGTTAGGTGTGTGATTGCCTTGGCAGCAGCCAAAGGTTGGAGTTTGCAGCAAATGGATGTTAAGAATGTCTTCTTGCATGGTGAATTGCAAGAAGAAGTGTATATGGAGCAGCCAGCAGGTTATGAGGATTTAGAGCATCCCACATATGTGTGCAGGTTAAAGAAGGCGCTCTATGGGCTCAAGCAAGCACCTAGAGCATGGTCTGACAAGATTGGAGAGTATCTTTTCAATATTGGATTTTGTATTTCTGATGCTGATCAATCACTTTATGTGAGAAAGGGAGATGTAGGTTTGGTCATCATAGTCATCTACGTGGATGACTTGATTATTACAGGTGACAGTGACAATGGGATTGCTGAAGTTAAGGACTTATTGAAGAAGAAGTTTGAGATGAAAGATTTGGGTAAGCTGAGATACTTTCTTGGTATTGAGGTGATCAGATGTGATGATGGTATATGGCTATCCCAAAGGCAGTATGGCTTGGATATGTTATCCAAGTATGGTATGACAACATGCAAGCCTCTTTCAGTACCATTGGAGTAAAATGTGAAGTTGAGTGCTGACGTTGGGGTGAGATAGAAGACCCTACTATGTTCAGGAGGATAGTAGGAAGTTTGATTTACATGACTATCACAAGGCCAGACTTGAGCTATGCTATTGGCCTTGTCAGTCAGTTTATGCAGATGCCTAGAAAGCCTCATTTGGATGCAATTAGACATATATTGAGGTACGTGAAGTCCACTTTACATTATGGAATTTTTTATGAGGCAAGTAAGGATGTACAAGTCTTTGGATACACAGATGCAGATTGGGCTGGTAGCATGTCAGACAGAAGATCTACAAGTGGATTCATGTTTTCCCTTAGTAGTGCAGCAGTTACATGGAGCAGCAAAAAGCAACCTACAGTTGCTTTATCGAGTACAGAGGCTGAGTACATAGGTGCTGCTATGGCAGCATGTGAGGTGGTATGGTTGCAAAAGTTATTAGTAGATTTGGATGTGCAGGGAGATGGTCCAATTGTCATTCATTGTGACAACATGAGCAACATACAGTTAGCTAGGAATCCAGTGTTCCATGCTAGGACAAAACACATTGAGGTGCACTACCACTTTGTGAGAGAGAAGGTACTTGCAGGAGAGATTGACTTGATATATGTCAGCACACAAGATCAAATAGCTAACATTTTCACAAAGGCATTTGGTACACAGAAGCTTCGAAAGTTCCGAAGCTTACTTGGAGTTGCAGAGATAGAGTTGAGCTTGAGGGGGAGTGTTGAGATGGCAAGCTCAACACGTGCGAACATTGATGATGGACCGCCTGGCTAGATGGGTCCACACGTCTACACTTAGTATGTTGGTGGTCATTATGATACTCACATGGCCACTGGCTTATCGCTTATTATATTTAGTTTGTTACACCTACCTACAGCTGGCAAAGACATAGTGCCAGTCGATTAGTGTAGTCAGTTATGCACTCTTTGACTTTGTAGTCCACTTTCCTTTATGTTGTATCTTATCTATACTTTATGTACATTATATAGTGTGTGGAAGAAGAAGAAGAAATCAACAACAAAACGTTTTGGTCTCCTTCTCTCTTCTTGTGTTCTTGAGTGAGCTTCCTCTTGTGTATATAGTGTGTGTTTGGCGCAGCAGCTCAAGCAAGCCTCCCCACCATGTGATTCTTGACATGGGTAAGTTGCTATACGTTCCCCCTTTGGCTAGTGTCCATTTTGTAATAGTGCGTGTCTTCTCTGGGATACCAAGATGGCGAACCTTAATTGCGATGAAGCTCAAAATCCCCTATGTGGAGAGTTTCAAGCTTAGGTTGATGAGGAGCGAATATGCCGACACATGCCATGGCTATAACATGTGGGGCCACTACTATAAGGAGTGTCCTCAAAACAAAGATGTGAATGAAGGCCCTAAATCAAGAGCAACTAAATCGTCTTGGGAAGAAGTGGTCAAAGAGAGTCAAGGTGTTGATGGCAAAATAGACAATGTTCAAAATAATGGGGCAACTAATGATGGTTGGAAACTTCTTAAAAATGGTAAAAGGAAAAACAACTCCCATAAGAAGGAAGTGAAAATTCCACTAAGCACTAGCTTGAGACCCCCACCAATCAATTTTTTTTACAAAAATCAACTATCCTGATATACAATAGAATTCATGCTAGTTCTTTGCTACTCTTAATAGGATTCCTTTGGAGCATTCGAATAAATAATATCCAAGAATCAATGCAAATATTCAAGTGGCTTAAAGTTCAAGATTCATGGATTGGTTTGTAGCTCACAAGGGTACTAATCAAGGAAGCAGCAATGAAAATAAGCTTAAAAGATAGTTCAAAGACCAAGAGCACATTGAGAAGAGTAATAAGGGCTATGAAGGGGTCAATACTCATAATGAAATACAAAATGTTGATGCCAGTAGAGATTAAAGTTGGTACCTTTAATATGAAAGGCATAAATGGTAGTATGAAAAGGTGTCTACTCTAGAAGTGGATAAAGCAAACAAGACTTGATGTGGTGGTTATCTGGGAGCATAGATTACATGAATTAAGTGGCCTAAATTTTAGTAATGGGGACTACTTGTGTTTTGTAGGTGGTGTGCAAGGTGGAGAATCAAACTTTCTAACAATTATCAAAGCCAAAAGGAATCCAATGGTCAAATAAAATGCTCACAATGGAAGGCTAGTCATTGGATGGAATTGGGATCTAGTAGATTAAATAGATATGTATGGTCAAAATGATGCAAGAGGGACAAACCATCCATGAAATGAGTTAAGTAAGGTGCCAAACTTCAAAGGCTTGGCTAGGAGTGACTTTAATATGATTCAAAAAGAAGAAGACATTGTGATTGTAGCAACACTAATGCAAGGTGAAGAGTTTCTATATTGGGAGGAAATGGTCTAGGAACATGGCCTTGTGGACTTAAACAACTTCCTTCAAATTAATCATGGCATATTCACCTATCATTCTCAAAGCCACATGGGGTATTGGGCCCAACTTGACCATTGGTACTACTCACCAATGGGAGATTAGAGGCCATCTTTTGCATCAATTCAAGTATATCTTAGTAGTCTTATTCTAGTCGTGCACCTGCTATTCTAATTCTCAACAATTTTGTCTCTAGAAAATTTATAGGGATGCATAAAATCTAAAAGTCAACCCAAGGCACTTCAAACAAAGGTGCTTTTGTTAGATAATAGAGGGAGCCACCAATATATTAAAGAAGCAAGTCAGTTTGATCAAGGGTGGGGGTGCAACAATGTATTAAGCTACAAGATATATGCTTTGTGGAAAAGAGAGAGAAGAGTTAGCATGGACACATGAGATGATACGTAATACAACAAGAAAGGAAAGTAAATGCCCACTCAATGAAGTAGACCTCAACCTTTGGGAAAGAGCCAACCTAGCCAAACATCAGGCAATGGAAAGAGAAATAAAGAAAACTAGGCATCTTGTTCAACAAAGCCTTATGAGAGACTCGCATTGTATCTCAAGGGACTTTGTCAAAACTCATTAAGAAAAGAACAAGGGCTTTCATGGCCTTGCAAAAAGAAGATTTGTCATGTATGGCATACCAAAATAAATAGTAAATGAATGCCAGCTCTATTTATAGTCAGGAAGGAGAAAGTAAACCCAATGCATGGGGGAGACTTCTACAAAATGTTCATCCTGCCATCATAGTGTTGGGGGTAAAGGCGCCTCCATCTAGCTGCCTGTGTATTACTACACTGATAGTACCCGCCACTGCACACTGCAAGTGGTGGGCGCCCGTCATAATCACTTATTCTTTATTCTTTTAGTGACAGTTTTGAATAAAGGAAGGTCCGGCCACACATTGTGGTTGTTGGAGTTCCCATTTTTGAGTCTCTCTCTCTCTCTCGGCTCTTGCTCTCCATCCGCTATAGCTCTCACTGCCAAGCTTCTTCCTCTTGGGTTCCACTTCCCTTTCAACTGGTATCAGAGCGAAGGCATTAGAGCTTGCCTCGCATTCTCTTCAGCCTAGATTTGAAGAGCTTCAACCCGAGCTTCAATGGCAACCATAGCACCTTCATTTGTAGGTATGTTTTGATCTCCCACCTCCTCCCTAAGCTTCCAGACCTTCATCGCCTTCTTGTCGGGCTGCATTGGCGCCCCCTTGACCTTGCCAAGTGCCCCCGAGGGCTGTTGAAGATCCCCCAGCCCCCAGGAATAGCCAATGCAATTTTCGATGCATTTTTAGGGGGCTGGGCTATTCTGCTCCCCGGCATTTCCCTACTCCTCCTCGGCTTCCTGGCACTCTAGGCAACCTTCCCGAGCATTGCTTGACTCCCCGGCATTAGTGCTTGACTCCCAAAAATCGATTTGAGTGCTTCCCCCTTCAGCCCTTTGCTGTATACACAATCCTAGGATTGTCAAAACAGGGCAGCACTTGACATTTATTGTTTGATGCTTCTTGGCATTGCCCATTTGGTGCCTATTGATGCCCGGTGATGCCTCAATATTATGGGATGCTATGTCTATGCTCTGGGACTGATTTGGAGTAGATTTAAGCATCGTTTGAGCTTCATTCAATAGTAAATTGCTTGTCATAATACAGTGGGCTGAAGCTCATTTACTTAGTGTATGCATTGGTTCATGTATACGGGGTGCTCATCACTGGAGGTTTGAATGATCATATCGATGTATTTGGAGGTTGTGAAATGCTTATTCTTGGTTTCGGAATGCTTTTGAGCTTGGATTAGGCTTCGACTTGGTCGTTCTTCACTAGCATTTTGCTTCAGTTTGGCATGCTTTGGACCGGTCTATGCCAATTGTCACTGCTTGACATTTAGGCCTCTTGCATTTATGCTTTGGTCAGATATGGATGCCACTTGGTTTGCCCATGCTTGACAGTTACTTGAGGCATCATCTTCATATATATTTAAGCATTTTGGATCTACTGCTGTTACATTTGGTTGTCAGTTATATGCTCTTTGAATGCTTTCAGGCTTATGCTTTACGGGTCTAAGATAGCTTGGGATTTAGGCTCCGGATGTGGGCCTACTGGGATTTGGCATGTCTGATGCTATGTATTTGATGTATTAGAGTGTTGCTTGCTCTCTTTGCATCTGACTTCACTTCCAGTGGGAGCCTCTTGGTATATTCAGATGTACACATAGTCTTATTTACAGATGAGCTTGAGCTTGTGGGACAGTTACATGCATTTGCTCTCTTGAGAGCTTTATGTCTACAATTTGTCTGTAGTGGGCTGATTTAATACGCCTATTGGGGCAGGCACCTATCTCTGTCATAGGTTTGTCAGTTTTGTATGCATCTTGGATGGTTATGTATTAAGCTTCTTGCTCTATCAATTGTGCTTATGCTTGGTCTCTTCTCTTACCTTGAGACCCATTACATGCATAACTTCTAGACCTATGAGATGTCTATTGCCTGACAGGTGATTGGTTTAACAGTTCTTGGTACCTTCTTGCCCCTTGGAAACTCACTGTTGGATGTATCTTACTACTTGACCATTGTAGTGACATATGTATCAATGATTGCTTCATTTTGGGACAGTTTTACATACTGTTTTCATTTAGCTAAAATCTGCAGATTTTGAGTACTTCTATGAGGGTAATGCTTACTATTTGATGTTATCTTGGTCATATTTGGTGGACAGGTGCTTGGTGAAATCCACCCTTTCAACTAGTTTTAGCAGTGGTTTTAGTGCATTTTCTGCTAATTACAACAACTTGAGATTTTTCTTTTTTGCTTTGGTTTGGGACAGTATGGCTGGTCATCTGAAAGATACAGGTCTCTTTAACATTGCCAAGTTGGATGGTACCAACTATGGGTATTGGAAGTCCCAAATATGGCAGATTTTGGTGCAAAAGTTGCAGATTAAACCTTTACGTTTCAAAGGTGTTAAACCTGAGGATATGGATAATGATGTTTGGATGGAAGTTGATGAGCTATGCAAGTCTACCATTATTTTGTCACGCTCAAAAGAGGTCCATCATAATGTTGTTGAAGATGAGAATTAGAGTGCATGGGATTTATGGGAGAAGATCCAAGAGCTCTATGCATAGCAGAGTCCTGCGTCACAGATGTATTGGTTGAAGCAGTTAATGGAGCTTCGCATGAAGGAGGGGACCTCCCTTTCATCTCATTTCAGTCAGTTTCATGCTATCATGAAGAGTCTGTTGTCACAGGATATTGAGTTCAAAGGCAACTTGCACCTGTTGTTTCTGCTTGGCACCTTTCCTGAATCATGGGATGTCTTCCATATTGCCATATGCACAAACAATCTTGATGGGCTGAAAATCAAAGATGTTGAGAGTGCTTTATTGACTGAGGAAATCAACAGGCGAAACAATGATGCTTCCCGCTCTTCATATGCATTGACCGTTAGAGGTGGCAGATATGACAGGCATGATAATGATCATAAGGGCAGGGAATCTCTGAAGTCCAGGTCCAAATCACATAGTCGCAGTAAGTCCCATGGACGAAAGTTTGATCTTACCTAGTCATTATTATGGGAAAGCAGGACATATTAGGCCACAGTGCCCTAAAATGCGCGATAATAAGCACAAGGAAAAGGGAAAAGAAAAAGTGTAGGAAAAGTCTTCTGAGCGCAGTATTGTACTTGCAAAGTCCAGTGTGAAGATAGAAGATGTCAATGTCATGTAGGCCACTGATTCAGATGATGATTACATACTTACAGCTTCTTCATGCGATGCCTTACAGACTTCTGAGGTACATTCTATGTATGGGCAATGCTGGCTCTTGGATTCGAGTGCATCCTTTTATGTGACACCCTGTAGAGATCGGTTTCATACCTATCATACCATGTCTGGTTCTGTGTGTCTTGGTGATGACAGGTCTCTTAACATTGTGAGCATTGAAGATGTTAGGCTGTAGTTTCCTTCTAGCAGTTCTTTTGTTTTGCATGATGTACGCCATGTGCCTGCATTCACTCGCAGCCTTATGTCAGCTAGACTGCTTGATGATGCAGGGTATTTTGTGTCCTTTAGAGACTCTGCATGGAAGTTTACTCGTGGCAGGCTTGTACTTGCAAGAGGTGCCAAGTATGGCAGCCTCTATCCCTTACTTGTATCTGGAGCTACATTGGATCATATTTTGTATGTGGGCTCTATTCCCCATGTATCCCTTTGGCATGCTCATTTGGGGCATATGTCTCTTAAAGGAATGAAAATGCTCCGTGCTTTGCAGTATCTTCCACCTTTTGACTCTTCGCATTTTGATACTTGTGATCATTTTTTGTATGGCAAGAAGACTAGAAATACGCATAAAAAGTCTGGTAAGAAATGCATGGGTGAACCCTTGGCTCTTGTGCACTCAGATATGATGTATGTGGGCCCATGCCCTATCAGTCACTTGGTGGGGCAAAGTACTTTGTTACTTTCATAGATGATTACTCACATAAGGTTTGGGCTTATCCCATAAAGAGAAAATCTGATGTCTTAGACACATTTCAGCGTTGGCTTGCATTGGAAGAGAACCAGCCTAGAAAAAGGCTCAAATGCCTAAGGTCAGATAATGGGGGCGAGTATGTATCATGTGCTTTTGAGTAGTTTTGTGATGAGCGGGGTATTAAGCGTCAGTGTACTGCCCCTTACACCCCACCCCAAAATGGTATGGCTAAACACATAAATAGGACCATTCAGGAAAGGGTCCGTAGCATGCTTAGCCAGGCTGGCTTACTGCAGCACTTTTAGGCTGAGGCAATTACTACTGCAGTGCATCTCATTAACAGGTTGCCTGGCAGTGGCTTTGACTTTCAGGTTGCAAAGGAGGTATGGGCATGCAAGCCCCCCTCTTATGATCATTTGCATCTCTTTGGATGTGAGGCATTTTGCCATGTGCCCAAGGACAAATGCAATAAGTTGGATCCTAAAAGTGTCAAATGCATTTTCATTGGCTATGGAGATGCAGAAGAGATGGGTTACTGTCTATGGGATCTACAGGCGCGGAAAGTGATCCGCAGCCATGATGTCATCTTTCATGAGGAAAAAATGCATATGTAGCCTGAGAAAGTGGTTGAGGTACGTAGAGTTATCTTTCAGGAGGAGCCACTTGCTCCTGTTCAGCCCACTCCACAGCCAGCTAGACAACGTGCAGCATCACCTGATGCTCATGGTCCAAATGCTAGACATGTTGATATTCGACAGGATATCGATCCGGCAACAATAGAGCTTGGGTTGAGGCATTCTACTAGAGATAGACGACCTCCTAACTGTTTTGCACCCTCTATGGATTATGTACTGGTTACAAATGTAGGAGAGTCTCTCACCTATGATGAGGCTATGCGCTGGGGTGATTGTCACTCTTGGGAGAGGGCTATGCAGTCTGAGCTTGATTCATTGTATAAAAATCAAACTTGGGATTTGGTTTCCTTGCCTCAAGGTAAGAAGTCTTTGCCATGCAAGTGGGTGTACAAGTTGAAAAGTACCCCTGGACACCCCAAGCCGGCATACAAGGCTCGATTGGTTGCTAAGGATTTTAAGCAAGAGCATGGTGTTGACTTTGATGAAGTCTTTTCTCCTGTGGTCAAGATGACCACCCTACGCTTAGTCTTCACCTTGGTTGCATACCTTGACCTGGACTTGTACCAAATGGATGTCAAGATGACTTTTTTACATGGGGACTTGTATGATGAGATTTACACGGAGCAGCCTAAGGGCTTTGCAGACCCTGGTAGGGAACACCTAGTATACAAGCTAAAGAAGAGTCTATATGGCTTGAAGCAGGTACCTAGGGAATGGTACCATAAGTTTGATGCATTCATGCAATCACAGGGCTACAGCCGCAGTGCTATGGATCCGTGCTTGTACACGAAGAAATCCCATGACGGTTCTTTACTAATTTTGGCACTCTATGTGGATGACATGCTTTTAGTAGGGACAGCTCATGAGAAGCTAGATGCTCTTAAGGCCCAGCTCAAGAAGAGCTTTGAGATGAAAGATCTGGGACAGGCCTCTCATATACTTAGTATGCGCATTACGCAGAATCAATCTTAGGGACTACTCTATCTGTCACAGAGGGAGTACATTCATAAAGTCCTTGAGCGCTTCCACATGCAGGATGTTAAGCCTATTGGTTGTCCATTACCTTCTCATGTGTTTCACAGGCCGATTGTCCGTAGACAGATGTGTAGAGGGCCGAGATGGCCAAGATTCCCTATGCATCAGCCATGGGCAGTCTTATATATGCCATGATAGCCACCCATCCAGATATTGCTTTTGCAATTGGGGTTGTGGCACGTTATATGGCTACACTTGGCGAGAAACATTAGGATGCCGTGAAAGGTATCATGAGATACCTGAAGGGCACATCAGATATGTATCTTTGTTATGGCAGCCAGGATACAGGAGTCATGGGGTACACTGACTCTGATTATGCAGGACATGCAGATAGTAGGAAGTCCACTTCTGGCTATGTGTTCACTATGCAGGAGGGGCTCTCTCTTGGATGTCCAGGGCGCAGAAGTGTACGGCCCTTTCTACTACAGAGGCTGAGTATATTGCAGCCACAGAGGCTTGCGATGCTATCTGGTTAGGCCGTTTGATTGCAGACCTTGGTATGACAGATGCTATGCCTACACTGCATTTGGATTCTATGAGTGCCATTTAGTTGGCCAAGAATCCGATCTTCCATGCGAAGACAAAACATATTGAGGTGAGGTATCTCTTCATTCATGAGGTCGTTGAGGACAGGTCTGTTGACCTTGTCAAGATTTTGACTGATCAGAATCCTGCAGACTTGCTCAGAAAAGCCTCACTACTAAGCGCTTCGCCTTCCTCAGGAGATTGATGGGCATTGGATGAGATGACGTCTTTTTCCTTATCCTGTTGTACACGTGTACATGTTGTACTTTCTTTTTTCTTTTTTTTTCTCTCTCTCTCTCAATGGGGTAGATTCGCCTTTAAGTGGGAGGTTGTTGGGGGTAAAGGTGCCTTCGCCTAGCCGCCCGTGTATTACTACACTAACAGTACTCGCCACTGCACACTACAAGTGGCAGGTGCCCATCATAGTCACTTATTCTTTATTCTTTTAGTGATAGTTCGAATAAAGGAAGGCCTGGCCACACATTGTGTTGGTTGGAGCTCCCACTTTTGAGTCTCTCTCTCTCTTGGCTTTTGCTCTCCATCCGCCATAGCTCTCACCGCCAAGCTTCTTCCTCCTGGGTTCCACTTTCCTTTCATCCAGTTGGTAGAGGTCACTCCTTTGTCGCTTAGTTTTTTGCAGATGATAATTTGAATCTTGTTCGGGCTAATAAGAAATCAATTAAGGAGCTTCTACAGGTCTATGACAAATTTTTTGAACTCTCAAGTTCAATAATTAGTCAAAACAAGACTGTAAAACAAGACCGAGCTAGTCTTACTGAGTGGGGATGAACAGGAGGAATGGATAGGGGATCTTAAATTCAAGATCATTCCTCAAATTCAGGTATTCTGCTATCTCGGATGCCCAATGGGGGATAAGCATTACAATGAAGCAAAGAGCAGATTGGCTTGAGGAGAGGGTGGAAAGTAAAGTTGAAATGTGGAAGGGGCAATCATTGAGCTATTAGGGAAGAATAGTTGTGGTTAAAACCATGTTGGCCTCTACAGTGGTCTTCCTAGCAATGATTCTTAACTTTAGCCAATCAAGGTGGTCCAAAATAGATAGAATGTTTTCAGGGTTCTTGGGACATTTGGGTAGAGAGGATGGAGCGCAATCTCATGGTAGCTAGCTACTACTCTTGTATCAGAAGGAGGTTTGGGAATTCCTGAACAGACTTGAAATCATTACCATGTAGAGTTTTATTCAAGGGAAACATTAGCAAATTTATGGTTTCACATGAGGCAACTTATTATGGAAAAGATTATGCAAATAAGGATATGAGTCATGTATGCAAGGCTATAAAATTTTGGAAGAAGTAGCATCTGAGATCAAAGATTAGAACTTGGCATAGGAGGATAACCAGGGTCTGGGGAGCCACCCCCATCTAAAAATTTAATTTTATCTTGTAGAGAATAGTAATGAGTAAGAATCCAACAAAGGAGAGGTTGTGTAAATGGCTCCAAGTCTCACCGTTATGCTTATTCTGCAAAAGGGAGATAGAATTAGTCAGATATGTCTTCTGGGATTGTCACGAGGTGAAGAAATTTTGGAAACATGTGTAGGGATGGGTTCATAGAGTAGGTTTTGCTGAGAAGGTGGGTGTTAACACCATTCTTTTTGGGGACTCAAGATCGCTAGACGAGCAAAATTTGAAACTATAGAATGCAACAAGAGCCAAAGGAATTCAAGAGTTGTGGCAATTGAGAAACAATACCTTTTTTTCGTAATATAGAACCGCATTATTTTTTTAAAAAAGAAATGCCCTAACATATGTACTATAGTGCTTAGTTGTTCAATAATATATTTGCCAATGATTTATAAGACTTTGCACAAACCAGCCCATCATTGAAAAACATTAAATCAAATGGTTGGTAATATATGCTTCAATTGGGCATATTTATCGACCTTATTTAATCCTTATTATTTTCTAAAGTCAATCTATCACAAAGAATGTACGTGGGGTTGTCATACAAATAATTTTCTTTCTATTCAAATGTTTTTTTCTTCACATACAAGAAACATAAGACGTGGCACATTTCATGTGTTTGCATTTAGACACTCAAGTCTACATAGAATATATAATGTGTAGAAGAATTTAGTCCTCGCAAATTCTTGAAAAAGATGGATTCTCATAAGTCTTGCTTTAGAGCTAATCAATTTCAAATAGTTAATGAATAATTGACTTTGTTCCATATTTGGAATACTTTTTTCATGTCCAAATCATGCAAAGATGAGCGGTTTTTATTTCAAGGTTGCTATAGAACATGTTTCCATTTGTAATAGTTCATTTTCTATATAACATGGAGTCACCTTAACACAAATGAGACACTCAATTAAACACATTATAAGTACCAATCAAGATGTTTATTTTTATTATAAATATTAATAAGTGTATGAAGCACATGGAAGTACAATTATCTCCTCAACTAAGATACTTGTTTATTAGTTTAAGACTGTTGGTGAGGTCAATGGCATTTTAGATTGGAGCTAGGCAGTCTCCATTTTGGAGAAACTAAAAGAATATAATCAAAATTTGGTATTTCCATTTGCATGATATTCTATTCATCACACCTAGTTATACCCCTTATATAGTTTTATGTGTTCTAGTAGTTTTTCTTTCTTTGTTTTATCATGATCAAAAGTCATGTAAAAAACAATTAATCTAGTTCTATCATGATCAAAACTCATTTTTAAAAAATTAATCTAAAAAATGCTTTAAGTTGTGAGTCTAGATATCATGAAAAGAAATGTATGGAGTAAAAATTTCTAGAACGTTTCTCAAAGCTTATGGTCTTGAAAGTTGAAAAGTCTAGCTAGCATGCACAAAAGTGTAGTGCCTTGAAAGAATTGGAGAGTTGATAGTAAATGATTTCCAAAATGTCACCTCTACTTATTCCCCAGCACATTTCCAAAATGATGCCCTTGAGGGAAGATTTGAGATCAATATAGCTAACATTTTAACATAATGAGAACATCTATCACATTTTGATTTTGTTCAAGCTATGTTTAATCTTGTTTTGAATAAATGTGGACTTTATGTGCATTAGGCCAAGTGGTGTAATAGAACTATACAATGATCAAAGAAGGTTTAATACAAAAAAACAATGATGGAGAGTATGGGATAGTGATCTAATAGATTGAGGGGGAGTTCTAATCATGAATTATTCATAAACAAGTTTCCTAATTAGGCATTGGATGCATGTATGAAGCCTTGCACATGATGCCCCTTGATATGCATATCTAGGATGTGTAGATATGCATTAGACATTAAGCCTAGGACTCAGAATTTCTAGTTAATATTTAATGTTAACCCTTCTACATTTTTATTTAATAAGTGTTTCAACATTTGAGTAGTCCTCTTTTAAAATGCATGCACACAATATCACATATTCAAGCCTTGATGGATTTGACATGTTTTGTGGCTTCTTTTCATGTGCACATTCTGTGAAGCAATCCAATTTCCACAATGCATTGAAGCCAATTTGGGTGTTAAATCTACTCATATCTCCAACTTTAGCCTTGCACCAAAAGGCAAGACATCACCAATGGACATTGATATTGATAAGGGACAAATGGGACACATGCATGTTGTACTACCAAAGGATGCTTATGTTAAACCTATATGCTTCTAGTGCAACCATACCAAGAAATATTGTTGGAAACCTAGTTTCAAAATGTTCAATTAAAAGTTGTAGATGCTACAACTTGCTAGTAGATGCTATACACCTTGTTATGCATAAAGACTCTTTTGAAGCACTCAACTCTAAATCTTCTTCCTAATTCATGGGATAGTCACTTGCAACTGTAGGTATGAATGCATCATTAGGATCTTGTTTTCTTATGGTGATTCAAACCATTCATACCATCCCACCACATCAACTACCACCAACTTCAAGATCCATACCTCAAACATTTTTCAATGTGGTGCATCTTCTACTACAACAATTATTTCCTATCACCCTAGGATGTGACTAGTTCCTTCAAGTGAAAGCATCCTTAACTTTTGAACTAAAGCTCCTTCCAATTTTGAGTTTATAAGATACAAGAAGTTCGTAACACCATCTAATCTTAGATTCACATGCTCCATCCAAAATGCATCAACTCTCTTGTTATCTCCATTTGCTACCAAACCTCAATCTCCTAACTACTTTTCAAACCTTTATCTACCATTAATTTTATACAAAGCTTTTAGCAACTATGAAGATGTCGGGAGATACTGAAAGATATTGAGAACCCCAATATAGCTATCCCTAGCATCTTGAAGAAAGGGATTGTAAGATTTTGGGTAGTAGCATCCCATCAATTAAGAAGTATGATTGTTAATATGTGATTTTTATGAGGTGGTTCCCCCCCATCAAACTTGGAGGAGTCCTCTAGTAGTCGATCGAAGTTCGTGTCCATGCACAACACTGCCCAATCTCCCTGTAGGAAATGTCAGGCTTCATTGAACATGGGAATATTGATTCTACTACATAGAGGAAGTGTGGACACATCACCCCAAATAGTAATCTAGCTCCCACCTAAGAAATATCACTTTGTCATAAATCAAAAGTGAGAGCAAGGTTAAGACCACACTTGGTTCAAAGAGAGTGAGAAATGGGGGAGAGTGTAACTTGATTCCCCTACCCATAAGGTAAAATCTCAAGTTTTCGGCCCCCTAAAACAATATTAGACCTTGAACTAGTCCTATCAACATTGGGGAGGGGGGTCGTGATCTAATTAGCTTTACCTATAGTGTTGGAAAGTTACGTGACTTATCGGGTCTACCCAGCCATAGGTGTTTATTCATCGTGATTGAAGCCTTCCACTTTCCTCATTTGGGTTTGATGTAGTTTTCTAATCAAGAAAGCATACTACCACACTATTTGGAACATATGAAAGTAGCTATCTTTTATTATTTTGTTAAACTTAACCTTTAGTAGGTAATAAACAATTCACAAATCAAATACTTTATTTCATAATAGTAATCAAAATCTTCACTTTATAGAGTGATAAACCATCTTTTCACATAAAGATACTATCAAGACTAGGATAGGACCTTCCAATCCCATAGGATTAGGATGTATGTGATCGCACTCTATCTCAAATCAATAGGGAATTATTGGCTTAGATCCCCTTTATGCTTCCTTGAGCCTTAGGAGCCATCCTACATAATGAGGGCACTATCACTCAGCCCTTTTCCCTCTTAGGTGCTCAATGATCAAAATAAAATAAACACTTACCTCCCTTGAGTTCCGTAGAGTGTGCTAAGGTGCATTATTGGGCTACGGATCCCAACGTCTTGAACCACCATATTCTATAACATATTTGACCTTTACAAGCATGGACCCATAAAACACATACCTCATAATTCTCAAATCCAAAATCAAATATAATTATAGAAACATTAGTTTTTAATACATATTTTAAGGTATTGATGCATAGAGTATATCCCTTCAATAATTCCCATATCCTTTCATAAAAGAAAACCGTGATTCTAGTATGTTTTCATGTTTCCTAGTATAGTAAATTTAAGTAATTCTAGCCATACACAATTTATGAAACAAAAGATTCATCCTACATTCTTTTCTAATGTCTTGAATTTCTTTCTTTAATTACAATGAAGTCACCACATAAGTTCATTAAACATTTTATGAAATTATTTGAGATAAAATTTTAATATTTAAACATAACTCTTTTTTCCTTCACCAAATCTAATTATGTCCCATGGGCCAACCATCATGTTATGGGGTATGACAAAAACTTCGAGTTACTGTGCGAGACGATCAATTCTACAAATTGGATGGATTCAGGGGATGAGTTTAGTATATGCTTTAGCTTTGGGTTGAACTTTAGCACCAACAACCCCTTCATCGTGCATGGGAGCTCACACAACATCTCTATGTCTCTTGGGAGCCATGGAGTAGATACCACAAAATCTAGCAGAGCTTTCGCATCATGTGGGGAAGAGAGGGAAAAGCTCGATGGATTTCAATAGAGCTTATGTGCGATGTAGAAGAAGAGAGAAAGAGCTCGAAGGATTTTGACAACGATTTTGCATGATTACAAAAGAGAGAGGGGGAGCTACATTTGTTTAGCTTTTTTATTTGCCTTTTCTTAACATATAAATGGTAGATCTTTTTGTTATAAGCATTTCAATTATTCTTATTGATCACATCAACCAATAAGATTTCTCTATAAGCTTGTTGAAGGAAAATAGTCTTGGAATAACACCACTAAGAAACTTCTCCATATAAGTTCTCTAGTGCTTAGTTGTTCCATAATATTTTTGCCAATGGATTATTAGACTTTGCACAAACCAATTCATCATTGAAAAGCATATTTATTAATCTCATTTAATTATTTTTACTTCCTAAATGCAATCTATCACAAAGAATGTGCGTAATCTTGTCATACATATATTTTTCTTTCTATTAAATTTTTATTCTTCTTCACACACCAAAAACATAAGGCACAACACATTTTATGTGTTGCATTTAGACACTCAAGTCTACATAGAATGTATCATGTGTAGAAGACTTTCCCTCTCACAAATTCTTGAAAAAGATGGATTCTAGTAAGTCTTCCTTTAGGGCTAATTAGTTTCAAACAAAGAGTGAGCATCATCTTCTTTGTATGCTTGAAGAGGGACTTTGACATTTATGCAAATGCAATATGTAGACTAGATTTAAGAAATGTTTATGAGGTCTAACAAAGCCAAAGTTTTTGGGTTACAAAATTTAAAATGCAAGGAGCCTTCATAGTGTCTTCAAAAAAAGTGAGAGGTTGTGGTCATCCTACTCTGAGATTAATCAAATGTTCATAACTTGACCATAAAACACATATTAAGCATTTAATTATTAAATCAATTGAGCTATTGGATAACAAAAAGAGAAAAAAGATAGTCGAGACATTGTAACAATAGAATAAATTTAAATGAAAAAAGAAATTTCATCCATCATGAGGAGGATCTATGATTGGTTATAGGAGCATCTAGATACAAAACCCAAAGGGAGAGAGAGTATCTAAAATCTACCAAGAGGAGCCAATGGAAAAATATCCTAGATATATATATGAAAAGGTATGTACTCTTTAGATCATGGCTAATGCATACAAGCTTCTTACTGCATAAAGAACTCTGATTCTCCTTGTGATTTTGAAATACATGTCCAAAAATGAAAGCATTTGTGAAACCAAGACTCCCACTTCTACCATAAGGGCACATGCTACAAAATTCAAATCCAATCCAATTCTCCCATATCCTTTCTAGCCTCAAGTTCCACATCAAAAATATCCAAAAGGAGTTATTCATCACTTTAAAACAACTTTTGGGGCCCTTATCCAACTAAGTGAACAAGTTAATAAGAAATAGATATCTCCTAAGGAAATTAGAAGTCAAACACCTTCAATACTCTCATGAACTCCATGGAATAAGGGTTGGATTTGTCTTGCAATTAATCAATGAAAAGTAATAAGCACCATCTTAACCACATCACCACTACACAAGTAAACACACCATAGTCAGTTACAAACGCATACCTCTTGATCTTGAAATTTTGAGATTTAAAAGTTGTGGATGCATTACTTTACTACTACATCAAGGTTAGAAACGTTTTTGAGACTTACTTTCCTAAATTTAGTGGATAGAGCAACATGGTTTTTACTAGTTATAGTGGTAAAACAATAACAAACAATTGAAAGTTGTGTCAACTTAAAAGTTCAATGCTACACACTTTTCCCTTACCCTTCACTAATTAGTTCTAGGGTAGTGTTGCACGTATAATATGCATATGTTGTAATCCTTCATCATACAATAGCAAAGATTAATTGAAAATCAAATAGTTCACAAATTGAAAGAAAGGAAAGAATAGACAAAGAGTGCACAATACAATCAATGGGAACTATCTCCCCCATGCTTGGGTGAGCACCTCCCCCATGCATGTTTTTATGGATTTTTTAATTAGCTTTTGTGATCAAAATACATTGAAGGACATCCCTTTTTAGACTCTTGCTTTTCTTCTCCTTGGATGATATGATTTTGCCTATAAATATCAAATTACAAGCCTATTCTAAGATTTTTTCAATAAAAATAATATTTTAGCATTTCTAGGATTTCTTACACGAAATTATAACCAAGTAAATAACTTGCATAAGTGTGCATACAATAACCTTATGCTAAGAAATACCTACAAAATTATAATAATCCCATGTTGATCAAGCTCCCAAAGATAAATAAATGCGACAAGATAGTCAAGGGTAAAGTAATCAATGAGAAGTTTCAAATAAACTTTTAGTAGAAATCCACCAATCCAAGAAAAGTTCTAACTTCATGCACACTCTTAGGGATGAACTGGTCTTTTATGGTTCTTTGGATCCACAATAATTCCTTGAGAAGAAATTATATGTCCTAAGCACTCAATTTGATTTTGGAAATATAAAGGACTTGAAAGATATTAATAATTTAAAGAAAATAAAATATCACCTACATTGGCTAGGTATAAGATGCAAGAGACTTACAATTTTCCATTATTCCATAAAAACAAAGACAATCTCTTTCATCTCATCTTCTATTGCAGCTTTCATGGGTTCTCACTCTTTCTCTCTCCATTTTTGGTATTTCTCTCTCCTCATCTAGACTTTCTCTCTCTTCTATAGTATTCTCTCTCATCTCAGTCCCCTTCATTGACAAGTGTATCAAAGCCACATGTCTTTGGTCCATTTTTAATCACATCTCAATCCTATTTCCTCCAATTTTCAATTACAAAATCCATGGCCACCCAAGTACAAACCTTACAATGAGCATTGTAGTGACCAATGGTCCTTCACAGGAAGAAGACAAGCTTTATTGTAGGCTTATATAGGAGATGGTGACAAAGTTAGTGGTAGACTAATTAAAATAGCAACTTATCGTCAATTTTCATGCCATTTTAAAGGTACTTAGTAAAAACAAGGGTTATGGGACTTAATACAAGCTTAAACCGCACTTACTTTTTGAAAACAACTTCTTCTTCTTCATTTTCTCAAGCTTGCATGAAACCTACTTGCAAGAGATCTTCATTTGACTTATTGCTCTTCACCTTCCTTCAACACTGGACTGTTTAGAGAGCCTCTAGGCATCAGGACCTTCAAGTAGACCACCATTTTGTAGATCTTTAGGGGAGATATGGTAGCCAACACACTAGTATTGATATTATTGCATTTTTCTATTTTGAGAGCTTGTTTGAGACCACAAAAATCAATCAGAAGGGCCCCTACCTAAGCTTCCACCTATGCTCTAAGTAATAAGCATCACCTTTGGCATTCCTTTGATCAAGGAAAACTCTCATCTTCAAATATTTTACTCTCTTGAAAAGCTAGTTGTGGACAATCGTGGATAGCCATTAAAGCTTCTCCAAGCTTTCAATCTTTGACAAATTCAACTCTATCTTGGTTTAGAGGTTCTTTTACATATTTGGTACTCCAACGTTGGTTAAGATTGCAAGCATTGGAGCTCATTTACTATTAAGAAGCCATTATGGGGGAGACTTTGGGGATTCTTGGTTTAAAGCTTCCATTCTTCATCAATGAGCATTCAAAAATGCTAAAGGCCCTTCAACATTACAATTCCATTGACTTTCAAGCATTCTTAATCAATGAGCTTCCATTCTTCATCAATGAGCATTCAAGAATGCTGAAGGCTCTTCAACATTGAAGTTCCATTGCTTGATTCTTCAAGATTCAAGCTTCTACTAAAGAGGTAATCTACTATATCTTTCTCTTAAGATCTCTCTAATTAGATTAGCTTCAGTCAAAAATCACTAGTTGATGAGAAACTAGTCCATTCATAGGCTTTCTTTGAATTCTTCATAAGAGAAATGCCTCTTCAATGAAATATGGGAATTCCATGGAGCAATATTTAGGATCATCTTTCCAAAATCAAGCTCTCATTGAAAATGTTGTTATGGATTGCATAATCCTTGATTTTATGCTTGAACTATTTCTAAAACAAATTTGTAAAGGGTAAGTTAGTGATCAAGGAGTCACTGATTTGCTAAGATAATTTCTCATCTTGATCCCTTGTTTCCATTCAATTCCTGCACATCATTAAAGCTAAAAGCTTTTATTCAGGTCAATACATTTCATCATTGATTTTTGGAATAGTATGTTCCTACCATGTTCAAATACCCATGAGGAAAACGTGGATAGCGAGTGAGATATGGGAAAAAATAGAGGTGACCCTTTCCCATATTGAAGTTTGTAAAGGGATGCACAATCTGACTTGAGGAGGAAATTTTGATACCCCTCAAGTCTTGATGCCCATGTAGGGAGCCGAGAATGCTAGTTTACCTCTCACACAAATACAACATGTGGAGCATTCAAGATACAAGCTTGGACAAAGAATCAAGCTATTTGTAGATCCCTATAAGGATTTTATAGGTTACCATAGGCATTGGATAATAAGGTACATGTGAAACACGAAATTTCAAACCACTTCAAGGTGTTTCACAAGTATTGTAGGGTATTGCAAGGTATTATTGAGCCCATAGAGGTGGGTTGAAATTCGTACAAGATTTCATTTATTGTTTACATGCCCTATAGTGATTGGTACAAGGTTTGGAGACCTTCAACAGGACTAACAAGTGGTTTTACCTATAAAAGAGGGCATTTATAGGGTGTTGGACTGTTCCATACAGCCAAAAAAATAGTTCCAAAATATTCTGATTTGATTTTAATGATAAGTTTGATAGCTCATTTTGAAAAGAAATACTTACCTTTGATTTCAATCAAAAAGTGCATTATTTGAATATTGATATCAAAAGTTATTGCCATTTTTGTGACAGCAGGTCTAGTTGGACAACACTTAAAAATGGCAAGGAACAAAGCTAAAAACAATGCAATTGATTATGTACATCAACAAATCAAGGATTCTATGGTTGAGCACCATCATAGGGAGTCATAAGAGTATAGGGCTTATAGCACTCTTGATGCAACTTTGTATAATCATGAGACCGGACATTTGGTGAGACATCTTGAATTGGTGTCAAAGATTGACCAAATGGTTGAACAAATGGCTCATTCAAGTGCACAAAGAGGAAATCAATCACACGATTCAATCCATCAGAAACTCTTTGGATAAGCTAGTAGCCATAATATCTCAATTGGTAGCAATGCAATTGGCTGATAAGGAGAGCAAGGATAAATCTAGAGTAAGATAGTCATTTTAGCATTTAAAGTGAAACTCATACCTAGGTATAATTGGAAAAGAAGGGATTTCTAGCTGTAGCTACAATGTTGGTGAACCTTCCTACGTAAATGAAGAATCCATTGCAAGTATTAGTGTGTGGGAGCTTTCGCTCAACCACCAAGACCCACAAACCGCTTATTGCTTCAAGCATTCCAAGCCGAGTACTAATGGCTACCTCTCACGTAACCGATGCACTACCTATCCATGAGTGTAGTGAGCTTACCTCTATGCCGATCGAGTTACCTCCTCTCCCATGCACTCAGGTAGCTCCAGGATTCAAGTGCAAGCTCCAAGCAAGCTCAATCCTCAAGCTCCATTGCCGCGAGCAAGACAAGAGAAGAGAAAAGAAGAGAAGAAGAGAGGAGAAGATAGAGAGCTTCTCCTCCCCGGTCCCTCACCCTCACACACTCACTCCCTCACACTCTCACACTCCCTCTGTCAAGCACAAGCTCAAGCTAGCAAGAACAAGAAGAAGAAGAGGAAGAGAAGAGCCACTTTTTGCCACACACAAGAATGAGCTTCTCATTCACTTTTCAACTTTATATACAAAACCCTAAATCCCTTTTGGGTGGTCATCCCCTCATCCCCTTTTTTACATGGCCGTCCCATCTTACCCATGCAATTTGTAAAGGTAGATGGGCGGTAGGAAGGAAGCTAAGAAGATAGGAGGACAATGGGAAAAAGGGGATAAGGGGATAAGTGTGTGGGCCTTTTTTCCCATTGTCCTCCTATCTTCCTAGCTTCCTTCCTACCGCCCATCTACCTTTACAAATTGCACGAGTGAGGCCCAGCGCTCTTTAAATTAAATCATGATGCCTAGCAACCTAGATGCAACATCCATAGGTAAGAAAAACCAAAAGAAGAAGAAGAAAAAAGTAGATGCAAAATTGAAACTCAAATCTAATGGCACCACAACATTGATAAAATGCAAACATGCCCTAGACATAGAGGCAAAAACATATGCCCCAAAAACAAAGTGGAAGGGAAAGGCAAAAGTTGGTGAGTACCCTAATCCAAATTAGTAATTAAAGCTTGTAGATAAGGTCAAGAATTGGGTGCAAGAGGCACAAGCACACCTTCAGTATGCCATACCAATTCTAGAAGATGAACTCTAGGAGCTCTCAAGCATGAGCCCCCTATCTCACCCAATGATCATAAGATTAGGATGCAATCGAATGCCACATATACCACCTCTCAAACCAAGTCACACCCCTATGAGTCAACAAGATCGCGAGCATTGGGAGCATGAAATAGAACATAGTCAGGAAGGAAAGCAAAGTGCTAGCCTACCGATTGGTCTAACCTCAACCTTGATGACTCTACCACTAGAACAATTGCTAAAGCAAAGCCCTACCCTTTGGGAAGCTCTGAGGAAATGGGTGTAAGAATCAAGGAAGCTAGAAGTGGCAACCGTGCAAGGCCATGATGCAAACACACATATTCCCACTAAACCCCATGTCAGGAACTTTGTAGATAAATGATTTTTGGGAAGGCACAGAAATGCATGCAATACTTCCATTCATAGCCTTGGGCATAGGACCAAGAATTAGTATCCTTAGTCATGTAGTCTTGTAGGCCTACGACAACCCACATATGGAGGCAATATGTTGTAACATCATGTTGGCTAACGAACTAAAGTGAGATCATTTAGAGTAGTGAAGGACTAGCCAATCAAAATTGTAGGAGTCTAGTTCTCTATAAACTTCATTGTCATGAAGGGGGTGGACAATGATATCCTGCTAGGCGGTCCCATCGAGGATTTTCACAACAACCTGATGTTCTCTAGCAATCGCTCGAAGGAGGTGAGGATTGACATGGACACCTAGAAGACCTCACTTGTCAACTTGGATGCCATCTCGACCTTGCTAAGAGGTGACACAAAACCCATGCCTAATTATGCCCCACTCACTAAATACATCCCTTGTCCTAATGATGAGCAAGACTAGATGTATACCCTTGCTACCATCATCGACTTGCCCTTCTTGAATGATGAGGTTGATTATAAGCAAGTGACCAATGTAGCCAGTAATGTGGAGAAATGAGAAATAAAGAATGGCATAGACTAAACCCCACCTTCAGTTTTGATTTGCATGATGACACCACACACTAAGACAACCCTTGGCATGTCCTACCATGTGCTTACAAGCAATTAATGAAGATCCTAGAATTCTTGAAAGAGAAGCTGCATAATGACCTTGGCATAAACCTAAAATTTCTCAAAGAGATTTTGGAAGCTCAACATTTTTTGAAGTGGAACAAGGTCCATGACTTGAATTAGCTATATAACTAAATTCTCTGTGAAAGAGACAAGGACTGGCGAGAAGAAGCAGTAACAAATGATGAGGACTCTAATGAAAAAGACACAAAAAACACATACATGGATTGTAAATCACAAGAAGAGGCCTCAACCATTGAACTCAAAACCATAGACTATGACACTGCCAAGTTTGCAATTGAGTAAATCACTGCCTATTCCAAACCTAGGGAAACACATGCACTACTTGTTAATGGAGTAGTCAAGATGGATCGTGACTACACTTGGCTAGAATATTTGAAAGTATTAGATTATGCACAAGAAACAAGCCAATTCAGTAGCATTATATAAAGTCAGAACCTCTTTTGACTTATAACCACTAGGAGAAACACCCTTGTAATAGTAAAGGATGTGATTTTAACTCCGAATTGGAGGCCACCTCAGATAACAACCTAGAAATTCCTTCTCTACCTAAAATTTGATGCACCAAGGGATCTTTTAGTCCACCAACAATGCAAAGGATTCACTAAATTCAAAAAAGGGGATCAAATACTAGTATTGCTGGGAGCCAAATGTCAAAGATAAGCCAACGAACCAATTGGGACCACGGGAATCAATTTAGCTTTGGAGGGCAAGAAACCTAAACAAGTTTGCATTGCTAACAACCTCATCAAAGACAAAGAAACTAATCTCATGAATCTCATAAAAGCATTCAAGGATGTGTTTGCCTAGTCACTAGAGAAAATGAATCTCCTAAAAGCATTCAAGGATGTGTTTGCCTAGTCACTAGAGAAAATGAAAGGAATAAACCCTAGCATTGTCACTCGCAACACCTCCTAAAAGCATTCAAGGATGTGTTTGCCTAGTCACTAGAGAAAATGAAAGGAATAAATCCTAGCATTGTCACTTACAACACCTCCATGGTGTCAAACACAACATTGGTCAAATAACCACAATACGCCACGAACCCCAAGCATGCTTATGCAATGAAGAAATTGAGAAACTCTTGAATGTCAAATTCATTTATGAAATTGAGCACACTGACTGGGTATCACCAATCATGATAATGTTGAAGAAAAATGGCAAGATCATCCTATATGTCAATTACAAGAAGGTCAATGCAGCAACAAAGAGAGACAATAACCCACTGCCTTACATAGAGCACATGCTAGAAAGGGTCATAGAAAAAGCAGCTTACAATTTTCTTAATAGATTCTCCGGCCATAATCAAGTACAAGTCTATCTAAATGATAGACACAAGATGGCGAAGGTGGAGTGGCGTACTATTTTGTGTGACCCATTCGAGATAGGAGATGCATTGCGAAATGATAAGCCAAGTGAGGCATTCTCTTGATTAGTAGAGGCATTAGAGGAGGTCAACAAACACAAGATGGTCAAGGTTGACGAAGAAACCACAAACATAGCATGCGATATCATGGTGGTTCATCTCCTTGAAGATAGTGCCATGCACGGATTGGGGGATAAATTTCCGTCATGGAACTCCCATATTGAAGCAAAGTCGGTCAGTGCCATGTATCTGGCTGATTGTGTTCTCAAGGACATAGAGACGTTACTTTTCCTTGCCACAACACACTCCATGGTAGAGCTTGTCGAGCAGGTTGTGGAGGGCCTTCTCTTTCTTCACTTCATTACACAATTGCTCTAGCACTGGGGATGACTTCCTCTTGTATATACCAATTGACCACTTTATTCATGAGAGCCAGTTGTGGAGTCATTTGGTTGCTGCCCATATTTTTTGGAGAAAGTCTCCTATACAAATCACCATTTCTTGGAACTTTGCTTGCATTATTTAAAGGGTAGTCAAAATTAACTGTAGCTCTAGTTATACTTCATTGACTTTCTTCTTCCCCATGCTAGTAGTTTCACCTCTTTTGGCCAACTATGCGCACCGATCTTCCTTGCTAATTCCTCTTCCCTCCTATGCAAATCTTCCTCCTTTCTATGTTGCTCTCTCGTTGCAAATTCATCAGAGCTTCTATGATAGTTGGAGTGAGATAGGATTTTTCTTGCCTTGACCATCGTGCTGCTAGCTAATACACTGGGTTTGCAATAAGTGAACATAGATTGGAATACTTGAGCTGTGACTCTTAAGTCTTCATCCTGAATGGTGCTGAAATAACAAGTCATTATTATTTGACCCTATATGTTCATTCCACATAGCAGTCACCAACGTTACCTTTTTTTGTTGGTTCATACTTTTCTTCTCTTTTATGTAGGCCTAGGGCAAGCCCCACTAATTTTAGTATAAGGGAAATGAGACAAAGTCCTCTTCTAGCTTCTTCTCTAATATAGATCCTTCTTGTCTTGGCTTGTTGTGTGAAGGTTTAGATGAAGGTAAAGCATCCTAATAATTGCGCTGATCCACACATTGCTTTGACATAAGTGGCAAGCCCACAGTTTGCTATGAGTTTCTTGGAGATATTGTTGCTTTTGATCATTTATCTAGATTTCCCAAAAGGTGAAACTTTAGATCCCCCACTCTCCATTGTTGTAGCTGACATCCAAACTATTGTTGTTGCTCTAGGGTGAAGACACTATTCTTTTCATTATATTTGTCATCCTTGATTGCCTTGACTCCTTGCTATGGCACATGAGTTTCCATCTGCACATGAAAACATTTGCATGAGGGCAAATACTGACAATGACAATTCAATTTTAGAGGCATGAAAAGACAATTGTCCTTAGTATTTCAATTTTGGTGAACATTGATATTTCAACTTTTGTGTTCCTAGTGTGCCCCCTCCCCCTTCTCTATGGTATGGAATACTTCCTAGGACTGCTAGGGTTGCAAGTGGGGCATTTTCAAGGTGTGCCTAGCACATTATTTATCTGCAAGCTCTATGGTACACTATGCTACGAGTTTTGTAGGAGCTAGTTGTAAAAATGAGGATTATATTCCAATGCTACATAAAGATCCATATCATGTAGACATATGCCAACATGCACGGTGTAGGTTAGGACATCTCTTAAAAAATCCCCTAAGTCCATTCAACTAGTGAGATGAAGTTCTTTCTCACACAGAATTCTATCAAGGTAGGGATGTAGCAAGATGTTCTCCTCAACTGGTTTGTTGCGAGTCATGGCAAGTACACAGAATGAAGTGGGTGTGACATAAGTTGGATCACATTCTACTGTCTTAATGGCTCAATCTTCTTCATCATTGGTCATGATTTGGCAATTAGTACGTTCCCATTGCACACACAAAGTGAACCATTTCTGTAAGAATCTAGACTCAAATTTAGTGAGGCAATCCAAGTCTACAAGATCTTTAGGTGTGGTTTCTACACAACTATGTTTGAAGGAGGTAAGGAGATGGCCCTTAAGAGCTTACTCACGTGAGATATGAGTGGCAATCAATTCCTTAGCAACTAAGGAGGCCTTTGTGAAAATGAGCTCAAATACCTCCCACTAGCATGGTAAAGAATTCATTGCCTATGTCATGGTCTCATCCAAGAGGCTGAGGTCTAGTCTATTGTAGTTGTGGGGAAATAGGGTGATGTTATCAAGGTGGCGAATGCATGAAACTATATCCCCACCTATCTTAAAGCCGTGTTAGTAGCTTTGTAGGCAAGTCTTAAACCAGGTGGGGGTTTTGGCCTTTCTTGGCTTCTCTCATAAATGCATGTAACTAGTTGGGTCAAGCTATTAGTAAGAGCTACAATAGAGACTCCATTGGAGGTGGTTTCTATGTCCTATGATTTGTAGGTGCCTCATGTATTTGAGCTAGAGGGGTTGCTATTAGGCATTGTCTCACTCTCTTTGGCCTCTCGTGAAGGCGAGGAACATGTAGGCCTTGTGACAGTTGTGGTTCTTTCATGCTGCTCTTTGCTTGGTTTATATATGTGTAAGAAGAGAGTTTTGGACTTGGATTTTCTATTGGGCTTTGTTGGTTGTCTATTATCGGGCATAAAGGGTAGAGGAGATACTTTTCTTCTATAGACTAGCTAGGGCTTAGTAGCTTGGGGTGGGCTTTATGTCTATCATTGTTTGGGCAACTTACATGAGTGGGGTGATTGATGTGGTGTTCAAACTAATCGAGTTTCAGGGAATTGTGGTGTGGTAGCATGGGGGAATTTAGGCAGCCAAATCCACGTGTTGCTAGCATAATAGCCTTGCGCCTATAGCAAGGATTTGGAGACCCACCTAGCTTGGTCGTGGGTAATTTAATGATGTTTTTTCCTTGATTTTGACCATGACTAGAGGATTGTGGCCATTGGATACAAGGTTGTGCAGCATCCATGTGTGCTATTTTTGGAATCCATTTTTGTTGTATCATATTTGGGTACACAATCTCACTCACTAGCCTACGTTATTCTGCTTGCGTTCAAAGCAGTTGGTTGAGCACGATACAACTCTCCTCCTTGGAGGTTGTGCCAAGGAGCTTGTTAATGTCCATGGTGGTGTACCCTTGCTAAAAGTTGTGATGATGCGTACATTGGAAAATTCTAAGTGTATGCATTGACTTTTGAAACCGACTATACACTTGCTTTGTTGCTTAAATGGGCATCCTAACAATATCTCATTTCCAACCCCTCTCTTGTTAGAGAACATGTAGAAGATGGTTGGAAAACTTTTAGTCTCGACAACCAACATTACTTGGAATTTTCCTAAAAATGCGTAAGGTGTGCCCCTGTATGGGTTCACCTTGGCAGTTGTTGGGACTAGCGTGGGTTTCCCTAGGCTAGGTCCAATCAACATAGGTCATGACATTACAATCTGTGCCTTCATCAATGAGGGCATTGACTATATGTTCTTGTTTGGCTATTAGTTTGACTTTAAGATAGGTAGCTAGAATTGGTTCTTCATCTTCAAGGTTGAGTTTTGTGATGGTGATAGCTTGAATGGCAATTGGTGGCAACTCCATCGATGGTTCATGCAATGAGTGCATTGGGGTGTAATATTTTTTTATTCAACTACCATTAAAAAAGCATATGCCTTCGTTGTCAAGTGTTTCTAGTTTGACATTACTATCCAGCTAATGGCATGCATGTGAAAAGGACCTAGCCCTCTAAATTTCATCTTTTGCTTATGCCCTTTGACAAAGTAAAGAAGTATAAGATCACCCTTCTCAAATTTTCATTGCTTGACATGTTTGTCAAACCAGACCTTCTGTTGTGTTTTTTGCAAATAAGAGCATGTCTCACCATAGTAATTGTGTTTGGACAATCATTCCAATTTCAACAAGCACTTGGTCCAATCCTTTTGACCTTCCCATCTTTCTTGAATCGCTATTCGACACAAGCTTGGAACAAAAACTCTATTGGCATAATTGCATCAATGCAATATGTCAATTTGAATGGATTTTAGCTAGTAGCAGTCTTATAGGCTGTTTGATACACCTAGAGCAATGTGATGAGCTTATTGTCCCAATCACTTTGTGAAGCTGAGACGATCTTGGTCAGCACATTGATTATGATTTTATTAGTAGCTTTACCTTGGCTGTTTGCTTGTGGATAATAGGGGGTGGATTTTCAATGTATAATCATGAATGTGGACTTACCTCATTAATGAAATGTGTAGAGTGATTGCTTACAATGTCAATGGGGCATTCGAATCAAGAGATCACTTGCTTCCATAAGAACTTGGCTATTTTTCTAGCATCGTTTCTTCATGTAGTCCTAGACTTGGCCCACTTAGTCAGGTAATCGATTGCAACGATAATATACCTTCTCTACAAGTATTCATTGTAGGACTTATAGGCCTGTGACAAAATCTATTTCCCACTTTTCAAAGGGTTGTCATGTAATTATTGGCATGAGCTCCATTTTGTCCTTCCTTTGGGACCTTTGTGCATTTGCATTTGTCATAATGTTTCACAAATTTCTTGCTCTCTACCTTGATCAAGAGGGCTATTAGACTTCATGTTTGATGTCATTCAAGCTTTGGGCATTGGTCTTGATCATTTGGGGCTGATTTCTTCAGATTTGGGACTGTCATAAACTGTCATAACAGGCTGAAAACAGGGCACCACACTTGGCATTGGCATTTGATGCTTATACTCTACTCCGGTTACCTTGTTTGATGCCCATATGCGGCCTACATGATGCCTAGTGCCTTGGGAATGTATGCACATGATTATGCCATGATTTTGGCCTGAAATATTGGTTGATTTGGGACTGCCATTTACTGTTATACAGTGCTGGAAACAGGGCAGCCACACTTGGCATTGGCGTTTGATGCTTATACTCTACTCCGGTTACCTTGTTTGATGCCCGTATGCGGCCTACATGATGCCTAGTGCCTTGGGAATGTATGCACATGATTATGCCATGATTTTGGCCTAAAATATTGGCTGAATTTTCTCAATTTTGACAGTCAAACTTGGCTGTAATAACAGTGGGCTGAAGGTACTTTGGATGCTTTGTCACTTACCTATTGGTACCGAATGTATGCTTTGGGATTTGCCATCATGTATCTGACATTTGGGGACGACTTTGAGCTCATGTTTGAATCTATGGAATGTATTTGAGCTACGCATAAGCTCCAATGGGGTTGGTATTCACTGGCATTTGGACCCACTTGGCATGCTCTTGGACCACTTATGCCTCATGTCTATGCTTGACAGTTAGGCTTCATACATTACATGCTTTGGTTCGTGATATATGCCGCTTGGTTCGTCTATGCTTTACCAACATTGGGAGCTTTGCCTTGGATGTATTTGAGCATTTCCGACTCAGTTTGATCATTTACTTGGTTGCTTCCATCAGTTGCTTCATGTATGTCATGCTCTTGGGATGCATATGACGCATTGACTTGGTCACTTGTCACTGGTACTTTGTCTTGGGTTTCTTGAGCCCTTGAGCTCGTTTGTACGCCTTTTGTGCCAATGGGAGCATCTTGCATGCTTACTTGACCTTGAGCAGGGATTACATGCTATTGGAGCAGTTACATGTATTGGAGCAGTCTATGTCATTGAGCAGTTACAGATGTATTGAGACTTTGGGATTATACTCTGACAATTGGATGTTGCATTGAGTATATGTCTTGGTTCACAAGATGCTTATGAGCTGAGTCTCAGTTTTGGATCCGCTTTACTTTGAGCAGACACCTATTTGTGTCAGGTTTTGGCAGTTGCAAATACATTTTGCCTGGATTGTCTGGGGGTGTGCCTCTTACTGGCATATGCTATTTGACATCTCTCGGTGTTATGCTCATGTATTTTCACTGTCATTTGGCTTTGCTTTGTCCTCTTTATGCCCGCTTTGGACCTAGCATTGTTTAGTTGACATTAGATCCAGTTTTGGGACAGTTTGCTCTCATTATTGCAATTCTGAAATTTATTACAGCAAGCATTCATTGGTGGACTGAGCAGTATTTTTTATGCTGAAATATCTTGATTTGGTGTACCGCATCTAGTAATAAGTGGGCAGCATCTTTTGGCACACTTTTCTTGCCATTTGGAGCTCATTTCAGCGGATTTTGAGCATTTTCTGCAGTAAAACAGCCAGCAGTTTTACATTGTCTGTGCATTTCTAGCCTGCATTATGGCATCCTCTTCGACTGATAATGCCATATTTAACATCACCAAGTTGGATGGTACCAACTACTCTTATTGGAAGAGTCAAATTTGGTAGGTCTTGGTGCAGAAATTTCAATTGTATTGTCTCTCACTGAACAGGTACATTATAATGTATTTGAGGAAACACAGAGTGCATGGGATCTATGGAATAATATCAAGAATCTTTATGATAAGAAAAGTCCAGCGAGTCAGATGTACTGGTTGAAGCAACTTATGGATCTACGCATGAAGGATAATGTGACTATGTCTGCTCACTTGAGCCAGTTCCATGCTATACTGAAGAACCTGACTTCGCAGGATATCACCTTTAGAGAGGAAGTAACTCCTCTTTTCTTGCTTGGGACTCTGAATGAGTCATGGGATGTATTCCGCACTGCCCTATATGCCTCTAGTGCTACTCTGAAACTGAATGATGTTGAGAGTGCTCTTCTGCAGGAAGAGGTTAATCGCAAAAACTTGGATGCCTCTCGTGTTTCACATGCTTTGACAGTTAGAGGCAGGAATGACAGGAATGATCGTGGTCATGGCCGTGGCCGTGACTCGCAAAAGGGTCGGTCTAAATCTCGTGGAAAGTCGCATAGTAAGTCGTGTGGGCGCAATGCTAATGTCACTTGTCATCATTGTGGGAAAAAGGGCCATATCAGACCACAGTGTCATGAGTTGCGCAATGAGAAGCACAAGGATAAGGGAAAAGAGAAAGTGCAGGAGAAGTCCTCTGATCGCAGCATAGTACCTGCGAAGTCCAGCGTCAAGATTGAAGAAATTACTGTCACGCAGACCGAGGATTCCGATGGTAGTGATGAGTTCATACTTGCAGCTAGTTCTTCTGATGCCTCACACTTGACTGAGACACCTAGTATGTATGCACAGTGCTGGTTATTGGATTCAGGTGCGTCCTTCCATGTGACGCCTTACCGTGAGTGGTTTCACTCTTACCGTACTATATCTGGATCAGTCAGACTTGGAGATGATAGGTCTCTTGATATTGTGGGCTGTGGAGATATTCAGTTGCAGTTTTCCAATGGCAGTTCCTTTTTGCTCAGGGATATACGTCATGTACCTGCGCTTACGCGCAGTCTTATGTCTGCAGGACAGTTGGATGATGCAGGGTTTCATGTCTGTTTTGGGGATTCTGCCTGGAAGATTACCAGAGGCAAACTTGTGCTTGCTAGAGGCGCCAAGGCTGGCAGCCTCTATCCTCTTGTTGTATCTGGGTCTTCTGTAGACCATGTTTTGGCAGTGGGCTCTATCCCACATGTATCACTTTGGCATGCCCGTTTGGGGCATATGTCTTTGAAGGGAATAAAAATGTTATTTGGTTTGCAATATCTTCCGTCTTTGGACTATGCACGTTTTGACTCATGTGATCATTGTCTTTATGGTAAGCAGAATAGGTCTACGCATAAGAAATTGGGTAGGCCATGCATGAGTGAGCCCTTGGCTTTGGTGCATTCAGATGTTTGTGGGCCCATGCCGTGTATGTCTATGGGTGGCGCGAAGTACTTTGTTACCTTCATTGATGATTTTTCTAGGAAAGTGTGGGCTTATCCCATAAAGCAAAAGTCTAATGTCTTGGCAGTCTTTCAGCGTTGGCTTGCTCTTGTTGAGAACCAGACTGGGTATAGGCTGAAATGCCTTAGGACTGACAATGGGAGAGAATATGTCTCACGTGCTTTTGAGCAGTTTTGTGATGACAGGGGTATTAAGCGCCAGTTGACCGCCCCTTACACCCCCGCCCAGAATGGTTTGGCTGAGCGCATGAACAGGACTATTCAGGAGCGTGTCCGCTCTATGCTTAGCCATGCAGGCCTACCACAGAGCTTTTGGGCTGAGGCAGTTAGTACGGCAGTGCATGTCATAAACCGATTGCCTTCTAGTGGATTGGATTTCCAGGTTGCAGAGGAAGCTTGGGCTGGTAAGCCACTCTCTTATGCTCATCTCCGTGTCTTTGGATGTGAGGCATTCTGCCATGTGCCCAAGGACAAGAGGAGTAAGTTGGATCCAAAGAGCATTAAATGCATCTTTCTTGGTTATGGTGATTCAAGAGAGATGGGCTATCGCCTATGGGATCCGCAGGCGTGGAAAATAGTACACAGCCATGATGTAGTCTTCCATGAAGACAAGATGCACAGGCAGCCTGAGAAGGTGGTTGAGATCCGCAGAGTGATCTTTCAGGAGGAGCCTAGAGCTCCTGCACAGCCAGTTGAACAGCCTACAGCTGCAGCAGATGCTCATGGTCAGGGTGTTGGACAGGCAGCTGGGCAGGCAGCAGAGCCTGCAGTGAGACGGTCTGCTAGAGACAGACGTCCACCTGATAGATTTCAGCCCTCTATGCATTATGTTTTGGTTACAGATGCAGGAGAGCCTTTCACTTATGATGAGGCTATGCGCAGGGGTGGCAGTCACTCCTGGGAGAGGGCTATGCAGTCTGAGATTGACTCCTTGCATAAAAATGAGACTTGGGATTTGGTTGCCTTGCCTAAGGGCAAGAAGGCTTTGCCATGCAAGTGGGTGTACAAGCTGAAAAGTGGATAAAAGGTGAAACACAATAGTTTTAATAGGTTGTCAACTAAATTAGTAGATAATCCACTTTATCCTTAAGAACATCATTAAATGTAGAACATCAAGTAACTTAAGTATGTATTGTGCCAAAGGAGCTCATTAGCAGAAGGTGATCTAGCTAAATCCAAACAATCTACAGTATGGAACTTGGAGTCCTCAATGGTCAGCTATGAAAGAATTTGCAACATCAGATAGAGGCCAGTAGGATACTTCATCTTGAGCTATCACTAGATGGTCTTGTCATCTATGACCTCAACCATAGTCATAGTAAAAAAGGTAGCTCACCCTATGAGGAAAAGTTAATGAAAGAATATGAGATTGACCCCTAGCTAGGGTAAATAGTAAACAACATTCAATGTAGTGAGATGTAGGCCTTGGTTACTATCAAAATTTGCTTCTACCTTTGCATTAGTCCTTGGTAAGGAAGCTATTCCTATAACAAAAATTTCTTACGACAAATACATGTTATTTGTAGATCCATTGTCCACGATCCACTTGGTTTGATGGCTACATGCAAGACTGGGCAGGCCTCTTTGGAGGAAGAATCATCTAGAGGCATCTCATACGCATGGCCAAGCTTGCATCTTCATGTGTCTCCAAAGAGCTAGGGTGGGCTTGTGCACTCAAGTCCATCGATGGTCCAATTATGTGATACCCCAAAAGGCCAATGAATGAATGCTATTAATGTGGTATTCTATCTCCAAATATGGCAAGAGAAAGCTTGTGGAATGTGGGGGAATTATCTTTAGGTCAAAAAGCTCTTAGAGTTGAATATATCAAGGCTTTGAAAGATGTGGATGGAAATATGCTTTTCCAAGATGACAAGATATCTAAGCCTAACTACAATTGTAGGTTCTAAATTAGAGTGTGTCGAGGGGTGCTAAGACATGTTGAAATTCCTAGTGGTGTGTATGGAAGAAAAGTTTCTAGTTGTTGTGGTCTTAATAGTGGATTTACCTTTCTTTTTAGGTGAGATTAATTATGTGGTTTTAAAATAAAGAACTGCAAATATTCTACCCTTGTAGAGTTTTTCTAATAGCAATGGGATGTTTGTAGGTAAGACTTGTAGGAATTATGCAATGCTATATAGAATTAGGATGTAATCTTGACTTAAATCGAGCAATTGTAGCAAAGATGACTATGGAGATCAAGATAAGAGATTCCATACGTGAGGAGAGATAGGGCACATCCGTAGGAGATGTCCCTACCATCAATGCTTCCATTGTAATGAGCTAGGACACATCCAAGCTGACTGCCCTGATCTAAGTCCAGAAGACATTGAGCCTCGAAGAAAATGAAGCTACACAGGTGCAGTCTATGGATATATAGGCGGATTAGATGAAGACGAAGATCCACAGCCCACTAAACCTTATTAGGAGGACTAAAACTCCTAGAAGCTTAGTCGTCATGTAACACAATTGAGAATAAATCCTCCTCTTGTACCTATGGTTAATTCGAATAATATGAGTGCACTACTTGAAACATTAAGAGTAGCATAGCGGATGCATGGTGGGTCTTAACCCACCCTTGAGAACCCCCCCAACCAAGGGCCACTTTCACAGCCCTTAGACCCCAAAATAGGTATCCCTGATAACTCCCACACCTTGCAACTTGATGAATTGTGCCTTGAGTTGCAACCAACATAACTACTCTATCTAACCCAAAGGCTAGATCCACAAAGGTCACCTTTTTGCCATCCGATCACATAGACCTCATCTGACATTCAAGTTAGGACCCACCCAATGTCTATACTCACACATGGCTTCTCCTCAGAATGGGGGCCTTACAACTTAGAGCACCATGGATCATTGGTGGAACCTTATGAGGGTGGGGCATTTAGTATATCTAACAAGCCCAACCAAAGCATCAATATGTATGCTAAAGCCCAACTGTTGTGATTTGTTGTGTCCTTTGGGCAAGAATATCAACACTTCAATAAGGGTATGATTGGATGTATGCCAATGCCCAAAAGAGGATGAAGATTCCATTGAGCTTGGGAACTTTAGAGAAGGCAAACAAATTTTGATACCCCATTTCTTATCAAGTTTTGACTACATCAAAACTTTGAGGGGCCATTGGTCTTGAATCCTTTAGGAATAAGACATATAAGTTGGGTTTTTCTTTGGTTTTACCCTTGGTCTAGCATCAAAGCTTCTAGGCGAAGTATGTCATGATATAGATTGGGAGGACATAGTCTTCTCAAGGGGGTGAAAGTGGGGATCAAAGGTTCAAAAGCTACAAACATGGTTGTGTAAGTGTGGAAAGATTTGCTAGATGGCTATGAGTGGATTGGGAATGCAAATCAAAATCAGAGATGCATCTTTATCCCACCAATATGGTTGACTACATAGGCCTATGAAAAATCTCAATTTTTTTGTTTTTCTATGACCAAGACTAGAAAAGTCATTGCATAATAAAGGATTCAAGAAGTGGTTTCACTTGTGAGATGAAAATGCATTCATTAATGAGCGTAGAATGAATTACTTAAGAAGTTAGTCTTAAAGCTTGTGAGGCTGGTTGACTAAGGTCTATGGTGGATAAGAAAAAGATACTTGGCTAACGTCACCTTTTAAGAGACATAATAGTTATGTAAAGGATATATAGGTTGCCCTTCTAGAGAAAACCTATTAAAGGATTGCAAATGAGATTCCAACACTCTAGAGGAAGCTAAGACAATGGATGGTAGTAGCTAGTTTCAGTTGCAACATTAAATCTAAGCGTGTGGTGTTGGATGATCAAGTCAAGTTGCATGATGAATCTTGAAAGTCAAGCAAATCTTGAGGATATTGGTAATTGGGTCAATCTAGAGGTGTAGGAATAGAATGCTTCAAGGAGGGGTAATGCTTAGTAGTTAGTAGTAGAGGAGTTTGATGGTACAAAGATGCAAGCCTCAACCTCCTGAGGAAACTTTGAAAGAAAGTGGCATGGTGCCAAGGTTTTATGTAAAAGGCTAAAAGCCTTGCAAACTTTTGTTTTCACTTTCTAAGATTCCAACTTTGATGTTGAAAATATTATATAAATATGAATAACCATTTTCACATTTGAAAAAAATAGATAATTCCTCCACTTTCACTATTAACTTTTAGAATTAGATAACTGAGACCTTCACTATAACCGTTGAAGCTAACCTCCATTCTTGTAGGCCATTAGGATTAATCTTAACCTCTATTGTTGTAGGCCGTTAGGATTACGTCTTTTTGTTAAGTATATTGTAAAAAGATATATCTTTTTTTGAACCTGTGGTGTGAATAGTCCTTTGCGTACTCGTTGTAAAATGTCAGGAGTCATGGAAGCAGCATCGTCTCTCCGGATTACGATGAATCATTCGCAGGGTGGCGGAAGAAGGAATAGTTCTCTTGGCCTCCCACCTTTTCTAAGCGCAAACAGGTTCAGACCTCTTACAAGAAGAAGACACAGCGTCAGAAAGCCTGGACTGGACGCAGCGCGAGCCTCATTGGACTTGCCGAGCTTATCAGCACAGGAGCCTGGAGTATCCTGGCAGGTCATCACTGGTGCTATCTGTAAGTGCCCTCGACTGCTTTTCATAGCTCCTGCGGCCCCAAACACACACACATACACATATATATGTCTCGTTTCTACATGTATCTGGGTCCAAGTGTTTTGCTGATAGGCAGGCACATTGTGGAAAATAACAGTATTAACAGGTGGTCAACTAAATTAGCAGATAATCCACTTGATGCTTTAAAAAATGTTACTAAATGCACAACATCAGGCAACTTAAGTGCATATAGTGCTAAAGGAGCTCATTAGAAGAAGGTGATCTAGCTAAATCCAAACTATCTATATTATGGAACTTGGAGTCCTCAATGCTTGGCTGTGATAGAATTTGTGACATCAGATAGAGGCCATTGGGTATTTCATCTTGAGCTATCACTAGACTTGTCATCTATGACCTCAACCATAGTTATAGTAAAAAAGATAGCTCACTCTATGAGGCAAAGCTAATGAATTAAACCCTAGTTGAGGCAAATAGGAAATAGCATCCAACGTAGTGAGATCTAGGCCTTGGTTAATGTCAAACTTCACTTCTACTACTACCTCAGATCTTGATCAAGGAGTTATTTTTGCAAGAGACATTGGAGGTGTTTTCTCTCGTAGCAAACAACGTGCTGTGTGGCAAATTTTGCATTCTAATGGTTGGGATGTTTTGTGTGCGATGGAGTATAAGAGTCACAGAGAAGCTGGAAGAATACTAATTTTCATGGTTTCAAGCTCTTCTACATTGATGTTCCTACAAGGACTTATTCTGTGTGTTGTTAATTGTCCATGAGAAGTTTCAAGTATAAAGAAATACTCGACAATGGAAAATAAACACAATTGTATGACAACCAAATGCAAAGACTGATAAGAAAATAGAATTAGAGTTAGGGTCCCAGAGACAATGAACACTATGAATAATGAAATGAATGAATTTGAATATAATACGATCCTCACTCCCCCTAGACATGCATCTATGGTCGCTTAGACACATGGATATTCATCCTTTGCTTATGATGCACCTCTCCACATTCCATTGACTACTTATATGCAAGGATTTCCATCCTCTACTTATGGTGCATCTTTAGAGACTCCATGGGCCACTTCGACGCTTGGATTTCCATCTTCTACTTATTGTGTGCCTACCCATCCTCCCTAGGCTAGTCATACAGTTACCATGCCTACGCCTAATTAGCCGAAACACACAAATGGATACACACATCTTGTATGCATGGTAGGCAATTTGGGGTAAGTTCCCAAGTGTACAATTCCCACTTTACAATTCTAGAGACCCCTCGGTCTCCTTCGCAACAGGATCAACCTGTTATTCCACCGTGGTTCAGGTAGCTTATGCAAGATTCTGGAGCCACTTCATTTCTTGAGACATTGGTAGATCAATGACGATCAGCCAGGATACAAGCACAATAGGGGTGTTCACTTTGTGCAAACTATGCCCTTATGTCATAGGTCTTAGAGGATAGAGAGCCTACTACCATTAGGAGGCTTTGGCACAAGATGTCTGGTGCCGTGTTATCCAAGAGGAGCTTGATTCCATCAAATGTAATAAGACTTGGGAGTTGGTTTTGTGTCAAGGCAAGTGGAAAGTGATGGTTGGTGTGAAGTGGGTCTATAAGACCAAACACTTGGTTGATGGCACCCTAGACAAGCACAAAGTTAGACTTGCTGCCAAGGTTTTTGCACAAAGGGCAGGCCATGTGAGAGCACATGATGTGAGAATGGAAATGCAAAGAGAGAAGGGAAGAGAGAGATTGATATGAACACAGGAAATAGGACAAATCTGCACTGATTTTGACATGAAATGCTGAATACAATGTGGATTGATCAGTCCTTGCACGCAACCCAGAGCATCAATGAGGGCACTAGATCAAGCTGATGACAGAGAAATGCATAGGCTGATGGAGGGAGAGTGTTGAACCTGCAAAATTGAATGAGGCCAAAACTTTTTTTTTTTTTTGGGGGAAGGGGGGCTACTTTAGACAGAGAAAGCAGCCCCAAATTGGCCAATCTGTTGTAATGATAGCTGACTGCAGCGTAAAACAGGCAACAGCCCAAAATGGGCCAATTGCTGCTGGGGGGGGACTGCAATTAATGCAGCCGCCTGCCCCAAACTGGATCTTCATCCCACATATGTGAACGCAAGCTAGACAGCATAAAAACTGAAATGCATTGGCCTAGAAAAGTGGCAGCTAGTGTGAACACACTCACAAACATTCTAAAACTGAAATGCACACCAATGAAAGGGCCGGAAACAATTAGAGCTCCTACATCTCCATTAGACTTTGATGGAGCTCACAATTGGGAGATGACCAGCGTGAAATAAAATAGGCTAACATCCCCTCTGAGATCCTTGGGAGTGTTTGAAGACCCAACACCTCATAGTGCTTCATTATCCTCCTTAGGACAATAGACCACTACTAGGTTGGAATCCACAATTCTCTCTTGAACATAATGGTACCAAACCTCGATGTGCTACGTGCAGGCATGAAATATGAGGTTCGTGGCCAGAGCGAGGGTGCTCATTATTCATACATAGCTCTGTGGCATGGAGATGTTAAAACTCACCGCTCCACTACATGTTTTGCCTTCTTTGTAAGGTCAAGGAGCTATCTCATGGAGCAACAAGAAGCAACCTATTGTGGCCTTATCTTCTATGGAGATTGAATATTGTGTCCTTTGCTCTACCGCTCAGGAGGCAATTTGGCTCGTCAAATGTTGGTGGAGATTGGCTTTCCACAAATGATGAACCCATAGAGCTATGTGTGGATAACCAAAGTGCCTTGGCTTTGGCTAAGAATCTCATATTTCATGCCCGCCCAAAACTCATCGAAGCTCAGTACCATTATGTTTGGGGGTGGATTGTAGATTTTGAGCTAGTAGTGGTCTACTGTCCCAATGTAACTTGCCTGCCTATCGCCAGTCCAGGCACATTTTTAGCGGTCCATCAAGAGATGAATCTAAGCGATACTGCCCAGCACTCCCATGGAGTATTACGGGGATTGTCGCCTAGGGTTTCTCGAGTCCACCTCTCGCAATGGAACGTTCGTGGCCGAACTCATTGGGATCGACTTGAAAATTTGGGTCCGTAGTGGTCAAGGTCTCCTGATAACATTCTAGCGTCGGGTCTTGGGCATCCTACTTTTCGCAGAGATACCCAAGCCGAAGCAGATCCATGCCACACTTGGTTCAAAGAGAATGGAAAACGAGAGGGATGCATTGCTCAACCTCTCTACCTGTAGGGCATAGTCCCATTCCGGTCCCCTAAAACGGTATGAACCAAGGTTCTAACCTAGTATTTTTCTAAGAGTCGGATGTCAGTAAAACCTTGTGAGAAGCCTTTAGTTGTTTGGGACCACCCTCCCGTAAGGCGGACCTGTCAGGGGTTTCGCCCATTTGCTTCCCTCAATAGGCGTTCTTTAGTTATTTAATTAGATTCTACCACAATTATGTGTGACAATTAAAATCAACTTCCTTAATTAAGCCTTTTAGGGAACAAGGTTCGTTCGCGTAATTTATAGCACGGACACGAATACAGAGCAAGCAGTCCTTTGACAAACAAGTTCAAAAAAGTTCCTTAACCTATCTTCAAGTTAATCTTTGTCTCCTACCCATATAGGAGAAAGTATATGTTCCTTTTGCCTTGTTGAAGTAGTTGGTCCAAATCACATGGCACCACAATTTCTATCCTTTATCTAGAATAGGATCTTCCAACGCCACAGACATTGGGGCCACGGAGGTCTTCAACTCCATTTCGGACTTGGCAAGGGGTGTTCAGAGCTTCCCTGACTCGCAAGCTGCCTAGGAGTGAAACTTTATTCCCGTGGTTAGCCTTTTCACCACTCAACTTTCGGCCCATGAATCGAGCAGTGCCCTTTTCGGGTTGATCCGCGGTGCGATCATGGAGCTGATCCACCCATCCAAAGAACCTTTCCTTAATTAATTAATTTAAGAATCAAGAACAGTCAAGGAAGTTAACCCTAATATTATCTTCCAAGAAAACATTCCTTTATACCCATGGCAATTTGTCATCATAGACCCCTGCCATGAATTTACCATCAATCACAAGCACTTGGAATAATCATCCAAACGACAATTCAACAATCAGTTAAATGTAAAAGCATTTAGGATGTTGTTTGATCAACCAACAAAACCAATTGTATTTTTCCAAACAATGCAAAAATAGACGCGATAATATTTTCATCTGCATATTTGCTCTCCCCCTTGGGATCTAAGAGCAAGTTTTGCTTTACGCTCCCTTCTTTTGCCTAGGGTATCAAGGCTTCATACAAGCATTACCTAGTAAGATCTGATCAAGTGAGTACGAGAGGATACTTATCCTTATTTTTCAATTGAGCATCCAAACATTTGAACTTAGGTTCAAATTTCAACATCTACCAAAAGTTTACCTAGTCTCTTAGATTAAAGTTTTGTACGAAGCTTAGGTAAGTCAATCCAAGTTTCTAATCGGCAGGGTGATGGTGGTGCCTCACTTCACCCACCACTCATAGATACATGGCGGCAGGGGTTCTTAGTCCCCCAGGTGGCCCGTGAACTGGGCGAGGTGGCCGGGGGGATAGTAGACCATGTGGCCTTCCCCCTCATCATCGTCATCGTTGTTGTCTTCTCCTCTTTCTCCCCCGCCACCTGTTCGACGTTGATAGGGGGGAGGAGATAAAAAAATTTGCCTTAATTTTAGTGGAACATTATAGAAGGGGTTTCTATGGAATACGCGAAAGGAGGGGGGGGGGGGGGGTTATTACATCCTCTCCTCCTTAGAGAACTCGAGATGTCCTCATCTCGAAAGACACTGGGGGCTTCATTTTGGAACCTGTGGGGTAGGATCCATCAGACATTCGTTGCGACACTCTGATCACTCATAAGCATATGGTCTTTCAAAACACCAACTTATTGTATTTGAAATATTTGAGTCTGGTTTACAAGAGAAAAGTTTATTGTAGTTACATCTCATGAATATCTTCTAGGTTTTTTCCTAGGTATATGATAATTTCCTGGTAGGTTCTGGATCATTGAAGCTTATACAACTTCATTTCTTGTAAGTTCAAGTTATCTTTGAGTGTTGTTGGGACAATTGACATGGATATGTCCAATGTTGTGGCACTAGGAGCATTGATATTTAGGATGCTTTGGACATTCCCTTTTGAAATGACCTAGCTCCTTGCCATAGAAATAGCATGGAGCTTTATCACTTGGGGTCACAAGATTCTTGGTTGTCTTTGGCAGGATTTTCTTCTTTAGACCAAATTGCCCTAGGATCCTTTTAGCGGACCGAAGTAGTTCTTTATCTTGGAAACTCTGTTTCCAAATTGTTCTCTTCTTAGATTTGGACTGAGATCCATGGACAATCGGCTTTGCTTGTAATACTAAAGAATACTCCCAAGCTTCAACATTCTGGTAAGACCCAATCTATATTAGTTGAGAAGAAACATAGTGCACTACTGCTTCTACATACCCATTCATGAGATTGTCCTTTAGTTATGTGCAGGCTGGTTTCACATGCCCCCCAAACCGTCACCCAAAACACACAACCATCAAAACCACCCCCTTTCCAAAAGAGAACAGCAGCTAGGTGGGTAAAATCTATCAATAACAGGGTAGTCAAACAACAGCTGGGCATGACCAAATGGAATTGGGCACTTTTCAACTTTGGGTTTTTGAGCACCATCAATTTTTAATTGTTGTTTCTTTGTGCAAGTTTGCTGTCATCTTCACAATTTCAAATAAGCTCGTTTTTGCTGCTTAAATATAAGCAAACCTCATCTCGCTGATTATGTGCAGTTGGAGTAACTCCTTTTGTGATAGCTGGGATCGAATTCAGCAAAAGGATTGTACGTTTACTTATGCCAATTATTTTTATTTTTTTAAATTGGTTGTATGAACTGAAAGAATGTTCAAATTTTGTAGTTAGCCCAAAGAAGATGCAAGGTCTGCGGAGGTTCAGGGTTGGTCAAAAGAGATGAATATTACTTCCGCTGCTATAAATGTGGTTAGTTGATAATTTCACCCTTTGAAACTTGTGAACCATATCAATGAGCATATATAAAGCTGGCAAGTTTTGTTAAGAATAGGTTGCCTTTTCCTTGCAAAGAAAGATATGAACAGTAACTTGTAGACAGACCATAAGTACAGTTTTGAGGAATTTAAATGTGAGGCAGGTTCATGATTTTATGCAATTCTTATTGTTTTCTTAGGAATCAGCTCATGGATGTATTTTGCTCATTACCAGGACTTGAACAGTGCATGGTGAATGTTGAAATCAATATGTTTCATTATGAATGTTTTTGCCAGCAACAAAGTTTGTAGTGATGGAGGCAGACTGGGCTTCCAAGAGAGAGGGGGAGAAAGGGATAGAGAGCTGTAGCATCAATCCAAGAGCATGCACAACAATTAGTAAACAAGAAATGAGAAGTAGGAAAGAAATTAGGACAAAGGGAGACCATTTCAATTATGATATAGGTATACAAATGCCACATGATGGAGCTAGCGATACCTCGTCACAATAAGGTGTGATATAAAAGAGTCACCCAAATGAGTCACAGTTATCTCCTCGCAATATGATATCAAGAAAGCAGCAAGGTACAAAAGCCAATTAAAAATGATCGAGAGTGTGATAGTGTGATACAAACAATATATATAATGGCAAGCAGTGGGATGGTTATAGGCAAAAAAAGGAGAAGTGGGAAGGCCAACGAGAGAAACTTTAAAAATGCTTGAGTGTCTTCCCACCAACCAAGTGGAATACATAGTATGCACAAGAAGGTTTAAGTGCTTTATATTAATCTAGTTTTGAAGACTCCATTTTGATTGCAGCTTGTCAGTTGAGTGTTGTGCTAAGTGTTTAGGATCCATGGTTGTGAGGTATGAAAAGTACGATGTGGTACGGTACAATAAAATATGGTACTAATTGGTATCTTAAGTTTTTTAAAGGTACAGTACGATAAAAATATGTTATTCTCTCCTAAAAGCTACTTAAAACCTTATTTTTTCGACAAAATAGGTAGAGAAGTTGCTTGATCTCAAACAACATAATCCCATGATAGATCATACTAGTACAAGAAGCATTGAACTCACCCCAAAGTTCGGATCGGACTGGAAAAGAAGTATCTGTTAGGTTGGTACCTTATGTTATTAATACGTGTGGTACAATACCTATAGTATGGTATCGTATGAACCCGTTCCTATGTGGTACTGGTGCAACTATGTTGGGGTCCCAAAAGCAAAGCGAGTGAGTGAAAAATAGGGTTTTTATCAAAACTGTACAAATGTAGACCAAATTGAACAAATGGAAACATGTTTAAAGAAAACTCCAATTTGGTCAATTTTTATATAGAGCTCCTAAAGTACCTCATTGGCTCATTGTAAAGCACGTAAGCAAGAGATGACTATGATTGCTAGCGTCCCCTCTTAGATCCTGGGCGTGTGTGAACTCCAAAGGAGCACAAATGAGGAAGAAGTGAAGGAAGTGGAGAGCCTTTGTCCATTGTAGGATAATATATAGGTTCCAACTCTAGATCTAAGATCCTCTCTTCAACTTAGCAATATTTGGCTTCAAGTTTATTTGTGTGAGTATGAAAGAGAGGGTTTGTGGCTATGGTCAAGTGGGCTAGGCAACCTTGAGTGTCACATCAAAGAAGTATAATCTAGCATCCACCTTAACCATTAGAGCATCTTGAACTGCAGAACAAGCAGCTTTGTATTTTGACTTTGTAGAAGAATGAGCAACAATGGGCTATTGCTTGTTGCCCAAACTATCGCACTTGATCCTAAAGTAAATACAAAAATGTATAGTGTATCTCTTTGTGTCTATGTGATTTCCCAATGTGAATTTGTCCAACTAATTAGTGAGATCTACTCTCTATACATGATCCATGTGTCGAGTGCAAATACCACAATACCAATAATGCGGCGTGCTAGAGAAAGTGGAGGGGCCTTCACAAAATTGAATTGATAGATGGTGGCTAAAGTGTAAACATCCAATTATGTATTGAAATGAGTTAAATTGGGGACTTACTAGTCTATCATGCCTAGTGACATCCACTAGTATATTCAATACATGAATGGGATGACTTGGACATCGGCTCTAAGAGGTAAGAAAGGTGGATAATAACTCAACTACATATCACTATTACAAGATGAATATGCCCTTAAGAGGCTAGGATCTATTGTCTCAAACTCCTTGTAGAATGGTGGCTAAAAGTGTATTGCATGAGAAATCTAATGAAGTGGTTTTTGGAGACCACTCACCCAATCCTTCAGGGGAGCGATAAGGCTGGGGAGGAGGGGGTTGTTCTTATGTTACATGTCCAATGACATGCCATTGAGCTAATTGTGTATGAGGAGGAGCAAGTGGTGCAATCATTGGAGGCATAGCCCCGTTGGATTGTCCAAGGAAGTACTGCTCGCGGATGCAATTGTGGCATGTTGTGGTGTTTTAGCTGGAAGACTGTCATAAGGACATCTATTTTTGAAACCTCACTTAACATGTGGATTAATTTTTAATCACATGATTAAGTAAATGTTGCACATGTGAGGTGCAATTGGGGTTAAAGTAAATTTACGAGCTCGGGACCCAAAGAAATCACGGGATGTCAAAGGCAAAAGTTGCTATAAGTTATGCCGCACATGTTGTTGGTGGTATCTGGTGCCAATTGTTGGCTTAGGTCATTCGTTTGGCCATAAGTGTTAGTTGGTGACACTAGAGAAGTGGCGTTTAATGGTACCTAATACCAATCTGATGGTTAAAGATGGCGCAGAGACACTCGGGAATGGAAGTTGCCTAGCCAATTTAATTATTGGCCAGTCAGATTATTTTTCAAGGCACCGAAATAATTATTAGATTAATTTTCAGTATTTAAATACTGAAAATTAATATTTAATTATGGATAATACTGAAAAAACCATTTGGGAAGGCTGCCACTTGTCAAAAATGTCCATGCAAGACTGAAAAATGTCTTTAGAGACTTGAGAGAGGCATTTTAAGTATATTCAGCTTACAAGAGAGAGAGAGGAGATGTTGCTGGTCTGATTTGCAGCCATTGGAGGACCTTCTGAGGCAGCCAAGGGCAGGAGAAGACCAATCAACAACAGGTGACAACATCTATAAGCTTTTGAGATAGGGCAGCAGCAGTAAATGACTGATTTTTTTCAGTTCTTTGCATCTAAAAACTGTTGTGGCAGGGCAACAGCTGCATTTGACCGATTTTTAGTCATTCTTCGTGACAAAACTCTGAATTTTCTCTCTCTATAGCTTTCTCTCGCATCTCTCAGCCATTTCACAGCCTTGCTCCGAAGATCTCAGCATTTGGACCCTTGGAGGCTGAGAAATCGCAAATTTCTCTGTTGTAAACCCTAATTTACATTAGAAATTAGGGTTTAGCAGCAGCCTTGGGAAATGTGCCAAAAATTGGAAGCTCCAAGACTTGGATTAAACAAGGCTGAAGATGAATTTTAGCTAAATTCAGGTGGAGGACTAGCCAGCCATTGAATTTGGGGCATTTCCATCGTCTATGAAGTGGGTGAAGGCCAATCAAGTACTTGAATCAAGGGGCAAAATAGATTGAAGACTTGCTAGTCACTTTGGATAGCAAGGGGTGTTTGAATTGCGAAGGGAATTGGGAGAATCCCATTGTAAATCAACTTCTTCTTCAATAAAGCTAAAGAAATACCGAAAGGGGTGCCAATTTTGGGGCCAATTGGGTGTGCATTGTCCAAGATCAGTAGGTAAATTTGTATTTTCAGATTTGCATTTATTGTTTGCTGCTGTAATTAAGTTGTAATAAGGGATTTACTACCCATCCACAGAAGGAAGGCTGGTTACAAAGACCTTGGGTCTTAGTATGGCACTTCTCATCCACATGGCCCGAAGGTTGGCAGTGTATGCAAAACTTCTTTAGGGTTGTTGCAAAAGAGGTTTGGATTCTTTGGTTTCTTTGGTTCCGTCTATTGAGAGTTATTGCCACCTTTACTTTTCCCCTCAAAGAAGAGGTTACTAGAGCTCCCCTTTGAAAGTAAGAACAGAAAATAGGACTCATCCAATTCTTCAGGGGAGCGATAAGGCTAGGGAGGAGGGAGTTGTCCTTATGCCACATGTCGAGTGCCATGCCATTGAGGTAGTTGTGTACCAAGAGGAGGAGCAGGTGGTGTAACAACTAGAGGCATAGTCCTGCTGGACTGTCCAGGGGAAGGAGCCTGTTGTGGTGTTTTAGCTGGAAGACCTTGGACCTTAGTATGACATTCCTCGTGTACATGGCTCAAACGTTGGCAATGTATGTAAAACCTATTCTTTAGTTATTGTCACGTTCGGTTTTCCGGGAGTAACCACCTATATTGAACCTACTTAACTTTCAAAACTCCTACAACTCATAATCAAGATTGATTTGTTGGGTTTGATCTCTTGCCACATAGTAGTCAAGGAGATGGCTCCAATGATTGGATGCTAGAAAAAGATGTTGTAACTATGAGTGAAATACAAGATATAAACCCTACATTAACTCAACATTTTTTGGAGCATTGTGAGCTTTCCATTGACAGATATAGTCAAGGTGAGCTAGTTGAGGGTTTGGTATAGACGTTAGGTCAACTATGAGGTTCCAAAGACCTTGAGACTCTAACACTTGTTGCATAAGGTTAGACCTGTTAGAGATTGTTATCCCCTGGACAGGCATTTTCCTCAGTTAGGCTGTGTACATATGTATTTTTCCAGCTGGGCAGTCATTTGAGAGTGTTTCGATGTGTGGAGCAAGTTTATCATCTATCAGTGCCACGTCAGCAGCGAGATATGCAGGATGCAGTTGGACTGTCATGTGGCAGTCCAGTCGGACAGTATGCAGTACAGTCGGCTGCAACCTGATAGTTTTTTGGCATTTTCAGCAGGCTATAAATAGGCTATAAATAGCCTGACACCAGCACACTCTCTGATACTTGCAGTTGCAGATTTCAGGACAAAGATCGGGCAGATTGCAGCAGACTTCGAGGTGTACAGCAGAGAGACATTGTCAAGGTCGAGACACACAAACATACGCACTGTGCCTGTGTACATATCTGCATTCTTTTGTATACATCATACTTCATATAGTAGATCTTCTTGTTCTTTTGTCTCTCTCTCTCACCCTACTCTCTCAGTCTTGGTCCCACCCTTCCCCGCATCCCTGTACTCTAACAAGACCAAGTGGTAAAATTCGTCCCATTAGAACAAGTCGAATCCGTAAAGGCATTCTTGGCCTTAGCAATTGGAGTGGTAGTGTTGAAAGAGAAATAGGATGGATAGGGTGGTTACAGTGGGGGAGTGGAGTATACATGGGGATTAACCTTGGAGTTGCCACGATGCAAGTAGGATGTGCGCACAACGGATCCATAAGTGGGTGTGGATTGATTGGGCATGGGCGTGGTAGCCGCATGAGTAGCCCAAGGAGGATGTATAGGCACACTATAAGGAGGATGGAAATCCTTGCATCAGAGTAACCCATCGAGTGTGCGCGACAGTGCACCATAAGCAAAGGATAGATATCCCTATGTTTGAGAGGCCGATGGAATGGATGATGCATGTCTAGTGGGAGTGAGGGGGATACCCAACACAACCATCCTAGGATAGACGGGAGTGATCACTTGTGGGTGTGTGTAAGGTGCAATGTTAACAGGGGGGATTCTTGCTAATGATGTACTAGGGTACAGAGTGGTATGCACTTGTAGGTAGTTGACATGTGTATTGGGTTTTCTCACTTACGCCGACGCTCACATAGGAGTGTTGATGATCAATAGGACACTGGGGCACTTTTTACTCGGTAGGAGAGGTTTTTTCCCCTAGACTTATGGTATTAGTTCGTATGTGCTTATGACACACACTTACGGGCTCTTATCGTGTTCAGGTGTGAACACCCCCTACAACCCTAAGGTTTAAGGGTTGTATCTGGTTTTTCAGTTTACACTCTTTCAGTCTATTGCATTGGGTGTCGTACTTCACTCTCACATTGTCTCCTGATTTCTGCGCTGAGTTTCGATCTTGCCTTCATCTCACATTAGGTATCAGAGCATTGGCTGTGTTCATCTCCGCTCAGCTTGTGGGAGCTCCCTACTCAGTCTAGTTCTACTCCACCAGCTGCCTCACCAACAACGCCTCAGTGGAAGACCACAAGAGTCCTCTGCAGCAGCTCAACTTGCTTCTTGGAGCCACCTAGCCATACGCCAGCTGTCCCATCAGTCATGTTGCCTGTGCCTACACCGCATGTACCCTGCTCGTCACACCTAGCACTAGTGCTCTGCCAGTCTTCAACTGCTTGCGTCTGTGGCAAACGTAGCCCCTGCACCGCCCATCAGTCACGTCCCCAGCACCTCTCATCTCTGGAAACGCCGCCTCTGCAGCTCATAGCTTCCTCAGGCCGTCCGTTCGCCATTTGCCATGCCCTTCTAGATACAAGCAGTCCGCTCGCTTGTGGCATTACTCGCCACATCAATCGTTAGCCTTCTACGCCTGCAGCCTGCAGTCACCACGCCTGTGTGCAGCTGCCACACGACTGCGATTGACGAATTTGCGCCAGCTCGCCACAGTTCTAATGCCCGCCAACTCACTTGTCCATGTGCTCGTGTCAACCCGTCATTTGTAAGGTAAATTTAAAAAAATTCCAAAATAAATTTCTGGAAGAGAGGGTTTCTACGCAAGCAGGCATATACTTCTAGATTTTTGTCTGGGACACAGAGATGCAAATTTCTAGGCACATTCATAAAAAAATTTGAGGCTTTTGTTTTCTTTTAGGACATTGGCACATGTACTGTAGTTACAATCATTGATAGATTGTTTTGAATAAATCTAGGGCAAGAAATTTCGGGGATTTTGCTGATGCAATGTTGTTGAACACTGATTGCATCTTGGATTGCGTGCATTAAAGACAGTTTTGACAGAGTGCACCTTTGTATAATAATTGCAGACAGTTATTTCCTACAATTTTTGGAAATTTTCAGATTTCCAGTTTGGTCCGCTTCGGCATTGCTCTTTTGCCTCTTTTGGTAATTGATTATCATGGCAAATCAGGGAGGAGATGTCTTCACCTATGTATCCAAGGAGGACAGATTGGATGGAAATTACTATTCACTTTGGTCCTTCATGATGAAGAATGTACTTGTGGCGAAAAATCTTTGGGATTATGTCAATGGAGAAGAAGCTAGATTTGGAGTTGCGGCTGTAGCTACTCCTCCTCTCCAGGAGGACATGCACAATGGGCACCTCAGCTTGCTTTACTTCAGCCACTCCCACAAAGATCAGCAACTCAAAAAGCATGGGATACACAGGATGCACAGGCGTTGTTGCTGATTGCATTGGCAGTTCAGCGGTCAATCATCCCCCACATTCATCAAGCAGCTTCTTCACGAGAAGCTTGGCTAACTTTGGAGCAGATGTTTGCAGGCAAGAATGAGACTCGCATCTCTTTCTTAAAGAAAGTGCTAGAGACATTGAAAATGGATGAAGGTGATTCTATTCAGGATCACTGGAACAAAATTCAGAACTTGTGCGAGCAACTCATGAATGTTGATGAGTACTATTCAGATGCACAAATGATATCTACCACTTTGAACTCATTATCTCCTTTGTACTTGGCTTTTCATATAACCTTAAACCTCACCATGAGGATTGTTGCACAGCCAATCACTTTTCTTCAGTTAGTCAATTTGCTTCTAGAGGAGGAGCAAACAAGAAGAAATAGTGGTGTGGATGCCATAGCCTCTGAGCAGGCTTTTATGGCTAGATAGAAAGGCAAAGACAGCCAAGTAAAGAATGCTCCGCAGAGTTCTAGGACTTCTGGCACATCACAAGCAAGTCAAAACAAGGGGGCACGTAAGCCAGAAAGGACAAATGCCATTATTGCAGGAAGCTAGGCCTCTACATCACCAAGTGCAGGAAGCGCATAGCCAAGGAGGAGTCGTCAAGAATGTCTGTTTCTGATGCTCCTTCCACTGCTACTAAGTCCGCGCCCTTTGTTGCAGACAAGGACTATTGCTTTTGCACATGCAATTATGACACTTCTTGGATTGATCGAGCATTTAGCTCTACTGAGGATGTAGGCACTTGGTTTTTTGACAGTGGTGCTTCTAGGCATATTACATCTCGCAGAGATTTATTTGCTTCTATTGGTGCAACTCCAGTTGGCAAGTCTATATAGTGTGCCAACAATGTATCATACCTTGTTAGAGGTATTGGGAAGATTGTGCTCATAGCCATTGATGGCTCTATTCTCCACCTTAAGGATGCTTTGTTTGTGCCAGGCATAAAAAAGAATCTACTCTCTATTTCTTCTTTGGCACGTTGTGGATTGCAGGTCACATTTGATGATGACAGATGCATGGTGAGAGACAAAGAACACATGACTTTGGTCTTGACAAGCACTTTATGTCATGGGTTATACGAGTTGGATGCTCTTTCAGTTGATTAGTCTTACTCTTGCTATGATACAAGCAAAGTTATGGCATGCTAGGATGGGGCATGTGAACTTTGGCAGCTTGATGCTCTTACAGCGTACACAGATACTAGATGGATTACCTCTTCTGGAGAGACCTCCTGAGCACTTGCACGAAGGATGTATTTTGGGAAAAGTGCATCGTTTTTCGTTTCCCTGTGATGTTGCTTTTAGAGCAACAGCCAAGTTGCAGTTAGTGCATTCAGATGTATGTGGGCCTATGCAGACAAAGTCATTGGAAGGATGTTACTATTTTGTGACTTTTATCGATGACTTTACTCGCTTTTGTTGGGTCTACTCTTTGGTCAAAAAGTCAGAAGTGTATGATGCATTCTTGGCTTTTATTGCACTTGTTGAAAACCAGTCTGGTTGTAAAATTAAGACTCTCCGTTCGGACTGAGGGGGGGAATACATGTCCTCTATGCTGAATTCTTTTTTGAAGCAGAACGGCATTGTCTATCAGTACACTATTGCTTATACTCCACAGCAGAATGGGGTTGCAAAGAGGAAGAATTAGTCACTCATGGAGATGGCCATATGTATACCGAAAGCGAAGAGCTTGTCACAAAATTTTTGGATGGAAGCCGTCATGTGTGCTTGCCATGTTTTGAACAGATGCCCCACCAAAACTTTGAAGAAAATTACACCTTTTGAGGCTTGGAACAGCTGGAAACCTTCTATTGGACACTTTTGTACCTTTGGGTGCCTTGCATATGCACACATTCCAAGGTACTCAGAAAAAAGTTGGATAACAAGGCTGTCAAATGCATTTTTGTGGGATATAGCAGTGAGAGCAAAGGCTATAGACTCTATGATCCTGTTTCTAAAAAGGTGTTTGTCAGTAGGGATGTACTATTTGATGAAAAATCAGAATTGTCCCTGGTTGGTTTAGACACATATCAGGCTGCCCGTGATGTATTTGAAGGGCTGTTGCCCATTACATTTGGTGATTCAGCTGGAGTTTCAGCAAGTGAACTCAATTTTCAGTCAGCTACTCCTTTGGAAAATGCAAAAAATCAGCCATTGGCTGATCTGAACATTCAGCAAAGTGCTAAAACTGAAATTCAGCAAGAGCTTATGCACAGTCAGAAGGCAAGACAAATGCCTTGATGGTATTTATAGACTATGAAAGATAGTCATCTGGATGCACTCATGGCTGGTCGTACTAGAAGGCAAGCTCGTATTCATGATATTACACATACCATGGAGTTCGTTATGGCAGCAAGCACCCTTGATGATGAGGAGCCTGAATGTTTTGAGGATGCACAACAGAGTGTGCATTGGATGGTGGCAATGCAAGCTGAATTGGATTCTATCACTAAGAATCAAACATGGGATTTGGTGTCTTTGCCCTTTGGGAAGAAAGCCATTGGAACAAAATGTATCTACAAGCTGAAACGGAATGCAGATGGATCCATTGACAAATATAAGGCAAGGCTTGTAGGTAAAGGTTATGCACAGAAGAAAGGCATTGACTATTCGGAGACATTTGCTTCTACTTCCCGCATGATGACCATCAGGTCTATGGTCGCTTTGGCTACCCATTATGGATGGACTGTGCATCAATTGGATATTGAAACTGCATTTTTACATGGGGAACTTCATGAGGAAGTATATGTACAGCAACCCATTGGTTTTGCAGTTAAGGGATCGGAACACTTGGTTTGTAAGTTGAAAAAAGCTTTATATGGTTTAAAACAAGCTCCTAGAGCTTGGTATGCAAAGATAGATGCTTTCTTGCTTAGCCAAGGGTTCATAAACAGCTCATCTGAGTCTATCCTTTACGTATGTAAAGAGGGGGGATCCATGTTGATCATTTGTCTATATGTTGATGATCTCTTGCTTACAGGGACACATGTTGATCAGATTTCAGCATTTAAACAAAATTTGCAGCAAATTTTTGATATGTCAGACTTGGGGTCTTTGCATTATTACTTGGGCATTTAGTTTATACATGATGCTAGAGGTATTGGTTTATCACAGTCAAGATACATTGGTAAGCTTCTTAAGAAGTTTGGCTTACAGGATTGCAAGTCAGTCTGTACACCAATGGAACTTGGACTAAAGCTGTCATTACATGATGATAGTGATTTGTTTGATATACACACATATGCTCAAGCAGTTGGATGTCTTATTTACCTATGCGACACTAGGCTGAACAAACAGTTTGCAATTTCAGCCCTAAGCAGATATATGCATCAGCCACGCATGTCACATTGGCAAGTTGTTAAGCGTGTCTTCCGTTACTTGCAGGGTACTAGATCTCCTAGATTGCTTTATGCCAAGGGGAGAAAACTGCAGTTACATGTTTACAGTGATTCTGATTGGGTTGGTGATTATGATTCATGTCACTCCACTAGTGGCGATTGTTTCTTTCTTGGCTCGTCTTGCATATCTTGGCTTAGCAAGAAATAGTCCAATGTTGCCACATCATCATGTGAAGCTGAATACAAGGCAACTTTCACTACCACAGTTGAATGCGTATGGATTAGACGCTTGCTAGCTGATCTGGATGTACAAAGCCAACTCCTTTGTTCACTGACAATCAGAGTGCCATTGCAGTGGCACGGAACCCGGTGTCTCATGCATGCACGAAACACATTGAGATACATTATCACTTTGTCAGAGAGAGGCTACATGCAGGTGATATCAGCCTTGTCTATTGTCCTACCATGAGTAATGTGTAGACATCTTTACCAAAGCTCTTCCTCGTGACAAATTTGAAGCATTTCGCAATGCTTTAAATTTGATCTCCTTTGGTGGCGGATGATCCTTGTACTCTTGATCACTCTTCACTCCAGGGGGATTTGTTGGGTTTTCTCACTTACGCCTCACTTATGCCTACGCTCACATAAGAGTGTCGGTGATCAATAGGACACTGGGGCACTTTTTACTCTCGGTAGGAGAAGTTTTTTTCCCAGACTTACGGTATTATTTCGTATGTGCTTATGACACACATTTACGGGCACTTATCGTGTTCGGGTGTGAACACCCCCTACAACCCTAAGGTTTAAGGGTTGTACCTTGTACTTTCAGTTTACACTCTTTCAGTCTATTGCATTGGGTGTTGTGCTTCACTTTCACACTGTCTACTGATTTCTGTGCTGAGCTTCGATCCTGCCTTCATCTCACAATGTGGTGCTAAAAAAGAAAGTGGTAGGAATGGAAACAAATGATCCTAATCCTATTGTGCTGGATGAAGATGTGGAATGTAATCTTAAGCTATTGAAAGGAAATATAAGAAAATCTGCAAAAGAGGGCCAGATGGGAGGGAATTGAGAATCAGCCATACCAATTCCATGCTCAAATGGAACACAGGATACAATGTTAGGTATATGAGCAGATGTATGTTTGCATCTACAACCTCCTCTATTAAACTTAACACAATCTAACATTTCATGATCCGGATCCTACATGCTAGAAGAAACAAGGAAGGCTTTGTTTCATATGACTCAGAAGGGTTATATGAACCTGATACCAAGCCTAGCTATGATGAAGAAGATGTGTCGCTAGTCATCTCTAATGCAACATGTTCTCCCTGAGTGGAGAGGTGGCCAGCCTCACCAAATTGATTTGACTGATGCGCAAGGCTCCTAGGAGTGTTTGGAGAGTGGGGTGAATATTTGGTATGCAATAATTCATTGAACTCCGCTTCCGTCATGAGCCTTGCATTTGGCGAGAAGAAGAAAGAGATGATGTGTTGTCCTCCTCGTTGAGGCCATAATGCCTCCTCAGGACCTCCAATTGATGAAGCCTAGAAAGACACTGTGGGATCCCAAGAGGAAGGATTTTGAGACATTGTGAATTGGTTACATGTTGCCCATGTATCTCGAACAAACCAAGCCTCCACAACAGCTGTAGGATACTTTTTAGAAGAGCACCGGCTTTGATACCATGTGAAGATATGCTAGGGTTTGCGCAGAGAAAACACACAAACACGAGCAAAACACAATAACTCGGACAAAAATGCAGAATGCAAAAAACACAACACAAAAGCAAGATAACCCTGAAGTGAATGAATGAATGAATGTTGTAAATTCAAGAAAGAGTGTAGAAGATGCTCAAAGGTAGAACTGTCCAACAACTGACTCTTGTGGGAGTGGCCTGAGGGAGTAGTTAGAGAGTGACATCCATTGAAGATGGATCCCAAGGCCTATAACCACCAGTTGGAGCCGAGATGATGCTGGAAATGGAAGGACAGCAGACTGGAAACCGAAATGCAGCAATCTGGAGGAATGGAACTAGTATACGCAACAATGTACTGCTTGGAGATGATGGTAGCTGATCACATGCAACAACCTAGAGCTGGGTGAAAGCTGGAAGTGGAAGATCTGATGCAGGGTGGCCTGATCAGCTGTAGAATGCATGCTGAGCAGGTGACTTTGATGTGCTGGATGCTGACATCAGCTGGCAACAGCGAATGCAGCAGATGGGCATCTCTTGAAGACTGGAGGGCAGCTAGAAATTGGACACCTTGAGGCTGGACAAGGTGTGGCAGCAGTCACAATGGGATGGACAGCCATTGGATGACGTGGGCTGATGGCTGAACCTGCAAAAAAGGATGAGCAAAGTGGCTGGGCAGTCTTCTATTCAAAGTTGTGGATCCTCCCAAAATTAGGGTTTTAGCTTATAGGACACAAACTTTGGTAATCAGTGAGTATTGGGGCTGTTTTAAAGAGCTAATGAAGATTTAATGTGTAATGTATCTTTTTAGCTTAACGCTTGGATGCTGACGTGAAGGTTTTGTTAGCAATCTTGTTTGTCATGCCTTGTCATCCCTTGCCTATGAGCCTCAATCAGACGAGGACTTTTGGAGCTTTGACAAGTTTGTCATGTGTTTTGACTAGGGGAGGCTACTCATTCTAGAGTGGCTATTTGGGTGCATTTCTTTTGTTTGTTGGGTTCTAGTGTGTTTTCCATGGGCACTTTTTGCATTTCCCATTCTGTCCACATCTGAGAGACATTGTTCTTGCTTGTTGGATTTTTTGGTGGCCATATGGTGTTTTCTAGGCATTTATTATTCCACAACCAGCATTAAATGCTGTTCGGCCAGCATTTATGGAATTTTCAAATTTTAGTAGGCCAATTTAGGAGTTTTGTGGATATTAATAGCCATTCCCCACTTGGCAATCATTTGGAACATCATCTTCCTTCCTTGGCAGGTGCACACTCCAACTCCATCATCTTCCTCCGTCTCCAGTGCAACCATCATCATCAGCCCGATTTGGTGCCCTCATTGACACTATGGGCTGCATGCGGGGATTGATCAGTCCATCATTGTATCAACATTCTTCTTCAGTCAGTGCAGTATTCTCCTCTCATTTTTTGCTTCCTCTCTCTCTTTGCTTTTCTCTGTGTTTGTGTTTCTCTTTCGTGGCGCACTCTCACATGGTATCATCGCCTTAGTGAGGGCACAATCTAGAGATTTCTTGCAAAACAACAGGTTTTTATCACGGAGGAGCAATTTGTGGTATTGGCACTTTGCCTTTATTTCTTGACCGTGCTTTGAGCTCCCTTTCACAGACCCATTATGTTCTGGACTTGGGGTTTCCACTCCTCTCAGTTTATGGCCTTACTAGGCTTGGTACCCGGGTTGTCTTCATCGAGCAAGCCGTTTGTATTGAGGATTCTACTATAGGGGCTATTATCATGATAGGTTGGTAGGAGAGCGGGCTTTACAAGCTCCATTTCCCTTCTCTTATGCAGGGTCCTCTGAGGTAGTTGTCTCTTGTTACACCCATTCTTGCTTGTGCACCTTCTTTTCCATAGGTTCCTTCCCATCCCCCACCCTCTCCTTCGGTTGCTCCCTTGTACCCCCATCCCTTTCAAAGGGGGACGATCTCGGTAATGTGGCTGTGGATTTCCTAGCCCCTAGTGTTTCAGAGAGGGCTTACCAGGATCGTGAGGAGCCTCTTCATCAATAGTCTTCATCGATAAACTTCATCAACATTGGCATTCCTCTTGCCATCCGAGGATCCATTACTTCCTTGGCCTTCTGCCACATCGAGGATCAAAGAGGGGGTGTTAGCAGTCTTGTTTGTCATGCCTTGTCATCTCCTGCCTGTGAGCCTCAATTTGAGTCAAACAAGACTTTTGGAGCTCTGACAAGTCTGTCATGTGTTTTGATGGGGGAGGCTACTTATTCTAGAGTGGCTCTCTAGGTGCATTTCTTTTGTTTGTCGGGTTTTCCATGGGCACTTTCTGCATTTCCCATGCTGTCCACATCTGCTGGACATTGTCCTTGCTAGTCGGATTTTTTGGTGGCCATCTAGTATTTTCTAGGCATTTACTATGCCATGGTCAGCATTAAATGCCAATCAGCCAGAATTTATGGCATTTCCAGATTTCAGTAGGCTAGTTTAGGGGTTTTGTGGCTATTTATAGCCATTCCCCACTTGGTAGTCATTCAGATCATTATCTTTCTTCCTTCCTTGGCAAATGCACACTCCTACTCCATTATCTTCCTTCGTCTCCGCTGCTGCCATCATCATCAGCCTGATCTGGTGCCCTCACTGAAGTTGTGGGCGGCGTGCAGGGACTGATCAGTCCATCATCATTGTATTAGCATTCTTCTTCAGTCACTGCAGTTTTCTTCCCTCATTTTCTACTTCCTTTCTCTCTCTCTCTTTCGCTTCTCTTTGTGTTCGTGTTTCTCTTCCGTTGCACACTCTCACAGGTTATAGATGCCACCATCAGACGGACCTGACCTGTCTGGCATGACATTTCAGAGACTGATGTAAGATCTGCCTGATGTCATTGTAGCTTAGATGTGTGATGTAATGCTCCAATGTTAGCACTCAATGCGCGAGGTCTGATGTTTAACGGAATGTCTAAGTGAAAGTGACTGCTTGTCTTGTCACACATTTGATTGGTCACATGAATGCAGTTGTAACTCTGCCATTGATGCCTTTTTAACATAATGCTGTTGTAACTATTCCTGAGCTAGACGTGTTGTGACTCAGGCAGATCTTAAAGTAAATGCAGTAACCTCAAGAGTGACACCTATTATAACTGGACATGAGGTTGTAGATACTCAGTGTGAAATCTGCTGTTACAGTGAATGCAGCCCTGAACACTGCTGCATGGAACAGTGAATGCAATTTAAATGCAGTAGGGACTGAGTATATGCAAATGCAGCAGTGTATGCAGGAGTGATTGGGTTGGTTTATTGGCCTGTTTTAGATGTAACTTGCTGTGGAGTAACATAGCAGGGGCCAGTCCAATAGACTACCTCATGGATTCTCTCAATGTACTGCAGAATGTTCAAGAGTTCACCATGTCAAGTAGACCTATTAGACTAGCAGCAGACCAAGCATACTTGGCTTTCACCCTATGACTTCACTTACTCAAGATATGACATGCACATATCTCTCTCTTGATACCCAAAATATCACTTCACTGGAGATACATCCGGCAGATATGGCAGTAGTGTCTGACAAGCTGTCCACTCTGGATCCAGATGCATCACTTGAGGAACTCTCTAGAGATTATGCTGGCATTCTACATGATGCAATAGTCAACGTACAAACACTGGGTAGACAGCCCTCCCCACACCCCTTGGCTCCCCAAAGTAGTTGGTATGATGATGATTGCCGTAGCATGTGAAACAGATTACAACAAGAGATTGCTCTTGGTCACATGATACAAAAATAAGCAAAAAGGTGTAGAGGAAAGAAGTGTAATAGCCTTACCTATTTGAGCCAGTTATGTCAACTATTTTTGGGATAGGACGACAAAAAGGCACAGAACATGCTATAAGAAAGAGGGCCACCATCCCTCTGCAACTCCTGAGAGCTCGCATGTGTATGTGAGAAAGCTCTGTCATGCTCAGGGGCCACCAATGGTATCACACACCATGACAGTCAGAGACCAGTTACATGTACTTTTTTCACACGCAATATAATTTCTGATGCCATTGCTGGATTGCAAAACATGAAAGGTCCAAGATACAAGATGGCCTAGTGGGTTCGAGCGTTTCTCATGTGCCCGGATACACTGTCTCCACTCTTTGTTCACATCTATAATAGAGCTAGTTGTGAGGGCTCCGCAAGCAGCTGGACTGACAACACTATTGTATGCTCTTCAGGAGTGGAGACCAATGATCCTCACTAGTTACAAGACTACTATTATGATTGGTCTCTGCCAGCAAAAATATACGCGCTAGTCATTGAAACTGAATTGAGCCACTGGGCAGATTGGAACATACATATAGCTATGGGACAAGCCAGCTTTAGCCTTTAGGAAAGGTTACATGATCCTGGAACGTGTGCTTACACTTACAGCCACCGTCAAGGAGGGACAAGCACATGAAGAGAGAATATACTATTGCTTTATAGGTTTCAAAAAAGTGTCCATGGACCATGTTGACAAGAAGTATATAAGACCTTGGAGTCACAGAAGAGCTATAGTGGGGGGTAGATGATTTATACGAGACTGCTAAGGGACAGTAGGGGCACCAAAAGGGATGTCAAAGATAGTAACCAGCACCATTGGGGTTAAACAAGGCTGCCCATTTTCAACTACACTGTTTGGACTCTATATAGGTGTGGAGGATTACATTGATGGGATTGCGGAACCTGGCACAGGGTTGGTTGGGGTTCTTGATTCCCCTCTTACTTTATGCAAATGACATTGTCCTTATCTGAGATTCACCAGAGGGTCTGCAACAGCACCTCGATGCTCTGCAGATTTTGTCATGCTAGAGATCTCTTGGTAAATCTAGGGAAAGCAAAGTGATGGTATTTAATAGAATGCAAGCTTGGGTGACCAGACCAGAGTATCAGTTTGCCTTCAGTGGAGAGACTTGAGATCATTAGATATTATATATGCCTTGGTGTTACATTTACAAGGCCCACATTTTTTCACAAAAGAAGTGGCTGATGCAAGACTATTGCGAGAGTTGCCCTGGATGCATTAGAACACTAGTGTGCATACATACAGTTGCAAGAGGCCTGAACTAAGCTATGGCTATTTCATACACTGGTCACACTGACACTTCTTTATGGTGCTAAGCTTGGGGAGCCAGCCGCTCACATTAGATTAGATCCACTTGCAGGACGTGATGTGCGAGAGAGAGTACTATGATGCCTGGTAGCATATGAAGAGTCCATTGGTGATGATGATAGCCTGCATAACTCATAGCAAGCCATCTGTTCTTGTGATCACAATGGCTTTCTTTAAGATAACAATCTTCCATCATAGGTTATGGGATTTCTTGCACCAAAGGTATCCACATTTGTCAGTTATATCCTCCAAACAGTTGGCTGTACACCGTAACACTTATTGTTGGTATGCGTATGAGCACATGGCTGAGCTTACACAAGATCAAGATAGATGCTTTACAACCTTTCAACTATAGCCTTGATTGCCCCCACCTTTCTCTCAGCTGTTCAGAGCAGAACCAGGTGATTAGGATGGACATTGTATGACTAGACACTGAGAGGACTTGTTGAACCCAAAGCAGCCACTTGGTAGAAAGATGCTACGATATCAAACACATTTTCTTCCTGTTTGAAGATAGTTTCATCAAAAGACCATCATATATGGACATCCAACTTTCACATGGTCTTAGATGTTCCATTGATTGTTTTCGCACCTCATCACACCAGTTGAGGATAGAGACACAGAGGTATGAGAATACAGCCCTAGAGGACCATATATATGGAGTTATGTGGAACCAAAGTTGAGCCAGAGGAACTCTCCACTCATTGATGTGCTTGTGCCACAAGATTAGAGGGAGATGCCTTTTTTGGGAGGGATTTGGACCCTTAGTGCAAGTCATGGAGTATGAGGACCTAAGATGTTTGTTTGGCACTATTCCTATTGGAGCTTCAACAATGTAGGGAGAGGTAGATAAGCGGCCTCCTTGGATCCACCTACATAGAGAGCATTGACATAATTCTTGACTAGGATGGCTAGCATGGCTAGCACCCTGCTACCTCCACAAGCGAGGGTTCAACCCAGGCTATACAAGATCTTCATGGTGTTATCCTTGAGCAAGGAATGGCTCTCTACAAGACGAGATGACCTAGACCCCCTTGGAGATGAAAAGGCCTCCCCCACCATCGACAAATCTTGGCCATTGTCACCCTCCCTAGAAGGCATCCATTGAGACACCTCACCCTTGACATGGTGGAACATATACTACAATAGCCCATGAGATGGACTCAGCTAGGCTGGCCTTATGATGCCATAGTGTAGTCCTTGATAGATGATTACATCAAATCCTTTTGCTCATTAGTGATTACTTTGCTTCATAGCTTTAGTCTTCATGTTCATTCCATTCTCTTGTCATAGTTTACACAATCTCATAATGCCCCTTAAGTATAAATATTTTATAGCTTATGATGAGATCTCATGACACATGTATCACATGGTTGGGCATCACAGGCCATCTTGGCCTTTTGTGACATTAATATAGTTTCTTTCTTTCTTTATCTCTCACATTAGGACATGGACTCGTTTTCTTGTGTGTTGATGCATGCATGTGGATGTTCGAGTGCACACATGTGTGGGTGTCTCCTTTCCTCCCCTCACACCTGCTTTTGGCCACACCCCCCCTCTCTCTCTTTTTTTTTCCGTAAAAGGTAATTGTATTAATTACGAAAAAAAGGCTAACCTCCTTCGGGAGGATCTTACCCCCCCCCCCCCCCCCCCCTCTCTCTCTCTCTCTCTCTCTGTGTGTCTGTGTCCTCTAGACGGACATACTTGTGTACACTGATGGCTCATTTAGATGATGAGGCATACACACATTGCACACTAGATATGATTTTTCACATTTTACTTTCTTGATACCACGGGGATATTCTCTTGTACATGGATATGTCTCATAGGCCAATTTGGTCTTTAGTAGATGCTAATATTTCTTTCTTCCTTTCTTTCTTGTAACCCCAACCCACCTCCTTCCCTGCCGGCACCTTTCTCCCCTTGCCAAAAAAAAAAAACAAAAAAACAAAAGGGGGAAAAAAAAAAACTCCATTCACCTGCTTGCATGGGTATGGTATCATCTTACTTCTTAAAGATAGGTTTATACATTGTATTAGTAGAGGAGTTCTTCTTAAATGCTCAATAGCTGGAACGTGATACCTATTGATAGTAAAGCCAGTTATTTGGCATTCAGGTGGCTTCCTTCCTTGGCAATCTTGGAGGCGTTTCTTTACAGGAAAGTAATTGAGTTTCCTTGTGGAGAAATTGGTTCTGTATTGGGAGAAGACTCCATCAGCTTCACAACGGAGTGAGATTGTCAGCATTCTTTTGTAATGTTGGTTCCAAGCTTTGTGTTGATTTCAATTACCCCTTTCTACAAGTGATGTTTATAGACCATGCAAGCAATTTGGTGGTGCTATTTAATCGACTTATAACAACATCCATTGCTAAACTTATAGGAATGCATGTGTTCTCAGTCTCCTAAATTAGTTTCTATAGCTTAAACTAATAACATTTACGTTGTGGGCGAGCGTGGCATTGTACGTTTCCCCATGTGCTTGGCTAATAGGAGGGTAACCCAAGTTACTTTACTTCTTAGTCATGCTACTAGAATTTCAGTGTCAACATTTGAAAACTGCAATGTAGGAGACTCTGAAATGCTATCTCAATCCAATTGCGAGGATCAAATTAAGTACACATGGCTTATGTGCTCCTTAGTACTAGTGCAATCACTTCCCTCGTCATTTATTTGCAGCCCACTTTAGGACCATAGGGCCTTATTTTTACCTGAGGATCGAGATATAGTTATTTGTGCTGATCATATGGAAGGAAATTTATCCTTTATACACTGAATTTCCTTGAGAATTAAGTGTATTTGAGAAGTGTAGTGAGCCATAAAATGCATGCATGTACTTGCGTGACATTTTAAACAATGCATGTAGTTTGGCTAATATCTTGTGGGTTTTAGGATTGGGGGATTTTTAGATAATGACTTTTGCATGATTAAAACTTTTGCAAGTGAATGGCTTGGGTGTCCTTTGAGAGACCTTAATTGGAAATGTTTTGTGTTTGAGTGAAAGTCTGTGTAGAAAAAGAATGGGGTTTTCTCTTATATCATGGATGCCAAGTGAGCACAATTATTGATTGGCTACATGTATAGGAAACCTTCAAATATCAATTTAGGTTGTGAGTTGCAAGAAAGGGGAACTCCTATATCTTGGAACATGAATAGAATATGAGGGAATCAAGTAAAAGCTCCATGGTTCTTGCAATAACATTGTGTCTCATAATGGTTGTCCTAGATGTCCTTGCATGTTAACCTCGTGTCCTTGTTGTAACTTTTGAATTATGAGGATATGGTTATGTGCATAAGTAACGTTGAATCAAGAATACAAGGCATTTGAGTTGTCAAAGGGCTCTTAATCAAGAACTAGTTGATTCACTTTATTGAACCATGGAAGGATTTGAGCTTTGGGTGATACAAGGTGTAACCATGTGATGAATGCATTTGTGAATCAAAGTTAGTGTTTGTGAGGTATTCGGTTTTGATGCACTTATATGTGTAGGTTTGATTTTAGTAGTGGGCACTTCAATATACCATTTTTTTAAAGGCATCGTGAAGAAGGGACATGCTAAGGTTTGGAACTTGTAGCCTTGTGTTGGGATATCTTCTCTCAATGTTGCAAGATGCAACCACCTCTAGTGTTAAAGCCTTGTATAAAACACATTATTTTGTATATTTGGCCAATTTTTTATATCTAAATGCAATAATGTTCTCCCATAGGACATAACAAATGAGTAATTGAATAACTATGGGAAACCTCATGGACTTGAGTTCACCTTTTCATCAATTCTAGTTTTCATAATATAATATATGTTAAGTCACCTTTGGAGTCCATGAAGATCAACACTAGTCTCTTTCAAGAATTTCCATGCGTTCTTGCCTTCAAAGTGCAGATTATGCTAGTAGCCCTAGATCTATCAAAGGATCCAAGGAACACACATGATAAATTTAAAATTGAGAAAGTGCCATGTTGATTTAAGGATAAAATTCTAACAAGTGCATTATAGTGAGCCATTAGTGCTTAGGTTAAAGGAGAATGTGTGCTTTAGCAACGAGAAGAATAGATTATGGAATGAAGAACATGAGGGATGCATCATAGGGGTGATGTGTTTTTAGTAGACACATTTGTGTTATTGGTATCCCCTTGCTGGAGTATCTATATGTATTGCTCCTTTGCATCTACCTCTCCATGGAGAAGCCTTGCATATCTTGCCCTCCTCAACCTTATGCATTGCTTCGATTGCTTGAAATTCCAAGGATTTGGGTTGATACTTTGTCTAGCCACTAACAACCCTCATAGCATGGGTCATCCATGTAGTTGCCAAGGAAACATTCAAAATAATTCATACAAACCCTAGAAAGAAGCCAAAATTTGCAACATTTTTAAGACAAATCAATTATTTTTGTACACGTATTAACGATTGTTCAATCTAATACATTGTATATGTGCTCATGGATGGGAAATTTGATGGCATGGTGTAGGACATCAAGAGATTGATATACAAGACAGTGCGAAATTTTTATTTAGTGTTGAAACCCTAGGATTTCCACTAGGTGATTGTTTGGACTATTTTAAGGTCGAAGCATAAGAAAAAGGAGGATAATTTTGATAATTTACCATTAACAAGATATATATACTTGGTGGAAAGGTTTTTGAGATAAGAGGCAAGGGAAGAAATTATTAAGTTTGGTCAGTAAATTTAATAAATGGCTAAATTACTCAATCAGTTAGTTAGGTTAGTACTTAGTTAATTTATATTAAAATAAGTATAGATTAATCTAATAGGTTAGTACTAAATTGATTAGCAAAGATGGTTAATAATTAACCATTAGAGCTAGTAGTTAAGGTTAATGATAATAGGTTAGTAGTCTATATTTATTAGAGTAGAGTTTGTAGGATGCTAGTTAATTTAGTTATGCTATTTTTTTCATTCTCCTTCAAAAGGTTCTCAACATTGTACAAGGATTGATATTAGGTTCCTCCTTCCTCAACATTAGTATTCATAGTTTTTATTTGTATTTGGTTTTGCATTTTTTCCTTGTCCTTAACGCTGGCAAGAAAAGAAGAAAATAATTTAAAAGGAGAAAAAGAAGAAAATAATATTGAAATAAGAAATTCATCAAGAAGAAAATAATAAAGAAGAAAATGATAATGATAAATAATAAAGGAGAAAAGGGAAAAAAAACAAACAATAATATTTTTCAATAAACAAAAAGAAGAAAGTAGAGAAGAAGGAAAGAATGTTAGTTGTGGGGGTGTGGGGGGGATAATAGACGTTAGTAGTAATAGTTATTAATGATAGCATTTTCTTCATTAACATTAATACTATAGAATTGTGGTAGTAGTAGTAGTAATAATAATAATAATAATAATCTTAATATCGATAATAATAATAATAGGGGTAGTAATAATGATGATGAAATTGTCTCCTCCTCTTCCTTCGTCTCCACCACTAAAATCCAATCCTCAACGCCATCTCTTCCTTCTCTTGCACGGCAGCTCGATGCATGCCAAAGAGTTAAAAGCCTTTTCTTTCACCTTTGATTATAAAGGTTTCTATCAAAGGAATTCATATCACAAAGAGTGTCCATCTATGGAAAATCCCCCCCCCCCCCCCCCCCCCCCCCCCCCCCCCCCTCAAATGTGATCGGAGACATTGAGCAGGGTTGGATCCTAAAAACAACTCGCAACAATGAATGTTTGTTTCTATGATGAGATATGGAATCTCTTGCCTCTATTTACATTTTTTTTTAAAATGGCTTCGACTTATCTCTTCTTAGGTTTTTCTCAAAAAATAGTCAAAACATACAAACCTATACATCCATTTTAATATAAAATTTTGTACCCCTTTTTCATTCCCCTCTCCATTGACAACATGATTCATTGTATACGCTGTGTTTAAAGGTCAAATTAATCCCTTTGTCAATTTTACTTACTTTTCACTTTAGACCAATGATTGAAACTAGAATAGAAAACAACATCCCCAACTAAACGTACATTCAAATTCTTTTTAACCTCTTTTTAAATATATCTAGAATCACCCTTTGCATTGGGGCTTCCCCATACTACCACCATGCACATATTTCAACTGGTGCAATTAACAATATTTATTTTTTACTTTTCATGCAAAAGAACAAACTATTTAACTCGAGAAATGTAGGTGCTAATTTTCATTATATTATTTATGATGCTTGTGGATTTTATACTTAATGCACAAATTACCATTTCTTTTGTTTTTACATCTTTAGGGAAACATTGAAAATTTCAAAGAAAATTTTAGCAATTAAGTAGAAAGAGCATGAACTTTACTCTAAAAAATGTTCATAATCTAAATGCCCCGACTTTTTCTATTATACACTTTTGGATGAAAATTGTAGGCATTTTGGAAGGTATTTTCTTTTTAAAAATTGCTAAATATTGAATCGAATTAGGTACGATATCTCAAATCTAAGAAATTGCAATGCATACCAAACCTTTAGAAATGAGAAACTTTGAAATCTTATGATCTAATCGTTAGCATTTTGAATGGTGTAAGTAAGTACAAAAGGCCAACATTGAATTATTATTATTAGGAGACAACTTGTTATTGAGATAAGTACAAGACCCCTGCTTTACCTTTAAACTATTGAGATAAGTACTGGGATTAATTCGACCTTTAAACACAACGTATACAATGAAGCATGTGGTCAATGGAGAGGGGAAAGCAAAAGGGGTGCTAAATTTTATATTTAAATGGATGTATAGGTTTGTATGTTTTGACTATTTTTTGATATTTAATATTTTTTGAAAAAGACCTAAGAAGATAAGTCGAAGCCATTAAAAAGAAAATGTAAATAGAGGTAAGAGTTTCCATATCTCATCATAGAAACAAACAGTTCTTTAAAGCAAAACATTTTCCTAAAAAGAAATCCTAGACATATTGCCCCAAGATTGTAGGGGTACTTTTATGATGAGGAGTCTTATTCTCGTGTCTCAAACCACATGACACGACATGACAAGTGGTTTACTGAGCTAAAATCATGTGCTAATGGCTATGTATGTATTGGAGATTATTCTCGGCATGACATAATACACACAGGGATTGTTCCTTTGGTTATGCTTGATGGCAAGAAAAAGCACTTGCATGATGTATTGCATGTACCTTCGATCACCAAGAATCTGCTATTTGTAATTCAAATGGTTAGGCAGAACTTGCAGGTATGATTTCATAGAGATGGCTGCTTCAAAGAGAAGTATGGCAAAGGATGTAGATTGGTTGCTAAAGGCTAAAGACATGGTAGGATGTTTTGCACTAGATGCAAGCATACATGAGTTGAATGCTGCTATGTTTGCTCATGATGGGGCAAGTATCCAAGACATTGATATATGGCATAAATAGATTGGGCATATAAATGTCCAAAAGCTGAAAAATATGCAGCATAAGGAGCTTGTTACAGGGCTACCAAGATTTAAGTATAATGATTTGGGACATGTATGCTCGGCATGTCAGTTTGGAAAACAAGCCAGGTTTCCATTTGCCAGGAATACATGCAATAGCAGTAGCCTTTACAGCTTGTGCACTCAGGTATCTAGGGACCTCCGCATAATGCATCACTTGGTGCGTCTCAATACTATGTGACATTTGTGGATGACTATAGCAGGTACACATGTATATAATTCTTAAAGCATAAAGATGAGGTGTTGGACATCTTTATGGATTTTAAAGCTCATACTGAAAAAGAGCTTAACTATTATGTCTCATGCTTATGATGATCTGACGGTGATGGAGAGTATGTCTCAAAGGAGTTCGACAGATACTTAGCAAAGCATGGGATCAAGAGAGGCAATTGACTTGGAGCTAAACTCCACAGTAGAACAGAGTTGTTGAAAAAAATAACAAGGTGATTATGGAGGCATCCAAGGCCATGTTAAATGAGAAGGATATGCCTTTGTCTTATTGGGTTGAAGTAGCACTTATGATTGTCTATGTTATAAATAGAACACCTACTATAGGAATACATGAAAATACACCTTATGAGCAGCTATATGGCTACAAGCATGACATACGACATTTAAAAGTATTTGGTAGTATTGCCTATGTTCATGTTCCCGATGACAAATGGAAGAAACTTGACCCTAAAGCAGTGGTGTGTTTTCATTGGATACTCACAGGAAAGAAAGGTATATAAGTGCAATGTTCCGACTACACAAGAGACATTGCTTAGCCATGATGTCATATTTGATGAGTTAGCTACTTGGTATGGTGCTAAGAAAATTGCAATGAAAATGGACAGCAAGGCACTTCTTCTATCATTGGACCCATTCAAGATGCATCTAACAATGTAAGTCCTTGGACGGCTCCGGCAGGCTATGTAGCCATGGGTCTCCATCCCACTAACATTGATACGTCGGTGAGGGGTAGAGATACAGGAAAAGAGAAGGTTTCTAATGTTGTTACACGTCCGTTGACTTCAGGATATGACTCTAGTGAGAGTCTTGATAGCGAGTTTGGCATACCTATAGTGGTTACACCCGGAGTTAAGTAGAGATATGTACCGCCTCCTCATGAGAGAGTTGAATCTAGTTCACCTTTGTTGCGGAGATTGCAGAGAGAAAGGAAGCCTGTGGATAGGCTTATCTACAATGGATACTCAGTGAGACATTATGCATACATGACAAAAGTGCTAAAATACAAAGAGCCTACATCTTTTGCAAAAACAGTTAAGGATGAGAATTGGTGCAAGGCTATGGATGATGAATATGAGGCTATGCTGAAAAATAGAAAATGGGATTTGGTTGAGTTGCTTGAGGAAAAAGTGCATATTGGATGCAAGCGGGTCTATAAAAGTAAAATGTAAGTCTGACGGCTCACTAGAAAGGTAGAAAGCTAGATTGGTAGTGAAAAGGTTATGCCCGATAGTATGGGTTGGATTATGAGGAAACCTTTAGTATGGTTGCTAAGGTGACAACTGTACGGACTATTATAGCATTAGCTGCATCCAAAGGTTGGAATCTTTATCAAATGGACGTTAAAAATACTTTCTTAAATGGTGATTTGGAAGAAGAGGTTTATATGGATCAGGCAGAGGGCTATGTGCATCCCGACTATCTGTCGTATGTATGCAGATTGAAGAAAGCATTGTATAGCTTAAAGCAAGCCCCGCGAGCCTAGAATTCTAGCATTATTCCTACTTGCAGACACTTGGATTTTAACTAGGAAAAGTTGATCACATCTTATTTACCAAGAAAATAGAGATAGGATATGTGATTTTGGTGCTCTATGTAGATGATCTAGTGATCATTTGTGATTACCCCGGGGGGTCCACTAGGGTTTACCGTATGGTACCACGTGAGTGTAAGGGAGGGGGGTTATTTAAGGGAAGGAATGTACATTTTATAAGGTAAGGTCCCATAAATAGGGGATAGATAAGGGGTATTTTCATATATTTCTTACACGCAGGTGACGTCTCCTTATTACTACTAGTGAATCCCCCGTGGTGATGAAATATAGGCATTGACATAAAAGCTATGTTGCAAAAAGAATTTCAGATTACAGACTTGGGAGAGTTGAAATTTTTCTTAGCCATTGAAGTTATGCATACACCTCATGGGATATGGATGATACAAAAACAATATGCACAAAATATGGAGAGGTATGGTATGCTGGAATGCAAACCCATGGATACACCACTGGAGCAAAATGTAAAGCTGGCTATTGATACGGGAAATGTGAGAGAGAACGTAACTATGTATAGACAAATGGTTGGTAGTCTGATCTATCTCACTATCACTAGATCACCGAACTTGAGTTATGCAATTGGTTTGATAAGCCAATTTATGCGGCAACCAAGGAAACCTCACCTAGGTTCTATGAGGAGGATTTTGAGATATGTGAAGGGTAAATTGCCTTATGGGCTGTTCTATGAGCATGGTAAGCATGTTGAGCTTACATGTTATTGTGATGCAGTAGGGCTGGTTGTATGTATGATAGGAGATCAACCAGTGGATATGCATTTGGTCTTAGAAGTAGCATGGTCAGTTGGAGTAGTAAAACATAACCTATTGTGGCTCTCTCCAGTATAGAAGTGAAATTCAGGGGTGCAACATTGGCTGCACGTGAGGCTACTTGGCTAGTTAAGTTGATGGATGACTTAGGGATTCGTGTGGATAAACCAGTTAAGTTGTATTGTGATAACATGAGCAGTGTGCTCCTAGCAAGCAATCCAGTTTTTCTTACTAGGTCAAAGCACATAGAGGTACATTACCATTTCATCAGGGAAATGGTGCTTGGAGGCAGAATAGACCTCATACATGTGAAGACTGAAGACCAAGTGGTAGATATCTTTACCAAATCCCTTCGTAGAGATAAGTTCACTCATTTTAGATTGATGCTTGGGATACAAGAAGTGACTTGAGCTTGAGGGGGAGTGTTAAGATATGCAAGCTCAATCTACTTGAATCTATCCAACAATAGATTAGCTAGATGACATGTGTGGGTAATAAAGCCGGTCAAACTTAGTTGGTGTAGTTAGACTAAGTCTCTTTACACTGCTTGAGTTAGGTTGTAGTACATCATACTTTATGTTACTCAGTTAGAGTAAGTGTGATGAATAATGAAGAAGAAGATCATTGAGAGTTGTATGCTCTCCGATGCCCCTATCCCTCTCTCATCCTTCTAACATAGGGCATGAAAGCAATAACAAGAAGGTAAGAAAAAGTTTAGGAAAAGAGAGTCTAAAAAAAAGAAAATCTTTTAAAGGTAAGGTGAGTAAAATAGAACATCCTAGCATGGGACTACCAAAACCAAATTCTCTTGAACAACCTTTAAGCCAACCCTTATTGTCAATGCCTTTAGTAGACCCTAAAATTCAAGTAGGAGTAGCATAATTTCCAAAAAGGCTCGTGTAAGCCAAAGAGACTAATGAGTGGGAGGATAAGTCTAGTAAGGCCGACATTATGTGGGAAGCACTAAAACATGTCTCTCTAATAATAAACCTTAAACAATCATTAGAGATAGCATCTACTCATTGGATATAGCTCTATCAAAAGTTAGTAAGACAGAAAAATGTAAAAGCTATTCTTAGTGCACCTAGGGCATGTGCAAGTGCATGTAAGAAAGGAATGAATGAAAATGTGAAAATAGTGGATGTGTTTATGTATCATGCAACTCTAGTGAGAGCTTGTCAATACCATCAATGGGTATCTTTTAAAGGGATTATGACTTCTATGAACTTAAATGGTTGAAGAGACAATGCATGAGCTAGGGTTGAAAAACTGAGGGCGTATCCATACAGTTTTATGTATGGCTGGTCAAAAAATAGTGTTTCTCTTAGGGTTTCTTAGACATGTGGAGTGTAATGGTAGGATCACAATTCTACGTGGATTACATAGTGGCTTACCCTCACTACTAGGCATTAAGAGGCATAGCGAATTGTGACGGGTGGGGGCACAAAGAAAAGCTTGGCAAACATCGCCTTACAAGGCGCCCACTTTTTTAAAAGAGTGCCCACCACCACAAAAAAAAAAAGGTGTCACCTATGGGACTGGTCGTGATGTCATTCAAGCGATGAGCAAGTATTGCTTAGGAACATTGGCTGAACTACGCAAAATGCATCGTCATATATACAAGAACTGTAGCATCAAACATTCACTAAAATGGATGGCATATGCAATGCCTAAAATTTTCTCGTTTGAGGTCATGGTCCATTAAATCAAGCCAAGCGACAAAGAAATTTTCTTAAATCAAAGCTTTGCGGGGACTATGTGGGGCTTATCCAAGCATGGAGAGAGAGAGAGAAAGAGAGGGAGAGAGAATATCAAGGAGTAGCTTTGTATTTTTTGTAGCCTTTTTAGCTTCATGAGTGCTTCCTACTTGTCTTTGGTTGTGCTTGGTTGGCCAAAAGGCCTCTTATGAATATTTCAATTCATTAACCCAAACTTCTTTATGAAAAAAAAGAGGGAGAATGAAGGCTATCTCAATCACATTGTTGTTGTCTCCTTCGTCAATTCCATAAAATTTTGTGCGAGAGAGAAAGAGAATCAAGGATACTTCAATGATAGTCACTAGATCTTTAGCCAGCTTAATAGATTTTTTAATATATTATCACGATGAGAGTGGGATTATTTCTATCTTTGATGTAGGTGGACTGCAATACATAAATGTTTGTGGATTGGGGAGAGGGCTAAATATTTACACATTTTTACGTAAGCTCTATTTCCCTTAAATAAAGTTAGGAAACTTCTTCTTAAGAATAGTATGAGTTTACATTGGCATGGCCTGAGAGCTTAAATGGTGTTGAGATTGATTCTAGAATGTGGTGACACTACAAGGACCGTACTGAATGTTGAATATTTTAAGTGATCCTACAATGAAGACATACTGAGATGTCTCAAAGGTTCTTGGACATGAGCTTATACTTAAGGCTCATTATTTTGATTTTTTTTCGAAAAAAATGTAAAAGATACAACTATTATGAAGTGTTACAAAGCTTTGTTTAAAAAAACACGCATGGATGAGTGAAAAGCATTGTCAAGCTTTTGGAGAAAAGCTTTGAGAAAAAAGGTTGGGGCAACAGACCATTATACAAGGATGGCAACAGCGTGTTTTATGGGGAGGATTACACATGATTAAGGAGGTGACATGTTTTATGGGAAGGATTACACATGATTAAGGAGGTGGCAGGAAGGGTCAATGATAGAGCTAGGCATGTACTCTGCCGGTTGTTCGCGACGCTCCAACAGGGGAGCGGCATTGAGGCTGATAATGGAGTATGCTACTACTGAGAAGGAGTTGGCGTGATAATTGCAGGAGATGGCCCCTGGACCCATTTCCTTTCGAGGGTTGGAGTGAGTCAATTGATATGACTGACTGTCTGGAAGGTTGGTATCATGTATGTTGAGATGGCCGATTTTGTGGAGCGAGGATGATCAGGAGTTATAGTCGTCTTGAATGTCAACAACGTATAACTTTACCAAAAAGCGATGGACGGAGGGTGGCGATGCAGTTTGGGAGCTAGCCGTGTTGGAATATACCATATGTCTTTTCTTGATTCGGAGTGGAGGGAGCATGTAATATAGAAAAGACTGCAGCGCAAATTTGTGAAGCTGCTTCATATAATTCCTCATGTCTGAGCCGCAAATCAATAAGCTTGAATGCACAGGCCTGGAAGGAGAAGAAATGGGGTTATGAAGAAGTTACTCATTCAGATTCTCGTGCTAGAAATAGTATAGTTCGCTCTGTCATGGCCGGAGTAATGACTGTCTCCACCGATGAGATGTTGAGAGAGTATCATTTGAATTTGGGATGAGGTTGAATATTGCAAGGTTTCACATCCACAGATTGGGTTTAACTCATGAAAGATTGGGCAGCAAGTATGTCTAGTTGAAAGTGAAGCAGAGGGTGGTTCTACATGTTTTGATTGGAAGAGTCGCCGTTCTCTCTTGTCCACATAAAAAACTATGAATAGTTATCTCTGAGTATAACTATCAAAGCTGCAATTTGGAGCGGTGGAAGGAGTTGACTCCTTTCGCAATAGAGAGCACTAAGGGTGTTATGTGATCGTGAGTTGTAGCTATTGAGGCAGTTCATAAGGCAAAGCTACGGGAGATGTGATTGTTTCGACTGACTTGACTTCGATTTGGAGCCACATCCACAGAGGGCAAGTAGAATATGACTAAAGTATCACGCTATTCTCGCATTTGTCATCAACATGTGGAGCTACATTATTCCGAATCCAATATTGGACAATATATTGTATATGTGGCACAACGGGATATTAAGGTCTACCTAGAGCTACAAAAGCGAATATTGATGTATTTGTGGGTGTCTACGTGGTGGATTTGGGATTATTGGTGTCTACATGGTGGATTTGGGATTATTAGAGTTAATCGATCTTGTCTTTTCGTAGTCTCCTTGGAGTATCTTGCCACATTGTTGTAGTCAAAATTCGGGTTATTAGAGGCTAACACCAAGTCACAAATTCATGTTGGTGATCCTTTTCTCTTGTGTCTTTGGGTTGTGTGAGGGGATTATCCTCGATTACCACTCGTGTGACAATGTCTCCTCCAAATAGTGTGGGGTATCTAGCTCAAATTGTGTTGTAGGCTCTAAATATCTAGAAATGCAGTGCTACTCGCTCTCTACCTCCGCTTAGCATAATTTGCAAATCCGCTCAACTCTAGGGATGTGGTTTGCTCTCAAGGCCTTGATCTCAAGCTAGTAAGAGGATATCCTAAGCTAGCCAATGACTACTCGCCTCTCGTGTGGCATGCATACTCTAGGTATCTAGGTCTCTCAATGAAGCCATCCATGGTAGTCTTTATAAAGTAGTCTATGTAGTAAGACATCTTTCGTGGAAGGGTTTGCGTGGGTAGTAGCCATGTATGTTTTCTATGCAATTGGTAGAGATCCTATCACATGACCAAGTTCCTCTCTTTGTGTGGGAGAGGTGTATGAAGGGGGGGTCAACATCATACTAAAAGGGGGAGATGGTCCATGTACATCCCATATCTTGTAAGCCACTGCTCAACCTGTGCTTGCATACCATGAAGTCTCCTATCCTACTTTGAGTTGCCTAGAGGCCTCAAAGGCCCTCCTAGGTAGTCTATCTAGATGCATGTCACATAGTCTATGTATGAAGGTGATGGTTTGAAAGAGGGCCTCCATCATCATGGGGGGGCAACAAACTCTGCTTTAATAATCTCATGTGGTATTGATGGTTTGCTATGGATCATCTGTGGTGAGAGCATAATAATATGTGGTCTCTGGATCTATGTTTGTAGGTATGTAGCCAAGTCAGGGGCCCAAATAGGTGCACCATACATCATTGTTTGTGTGACCAGTGTATCAAATAGCCATCTCTATGTGTGAGGCTCCTAGAGAGAGAGAGAAAGAGAGAGAGAGAGAGAGAGAGAGAGAGAGAGAGAGAGAGAGAGAGAGAGAGAGAGAGCAAAGAGTAGAGAGTAGAGGAGAAAAAACTAAAGAGAGGAGAGAGAAAGTAGAGAGATGAGAAAGTAGAGAGCAAAAATAGAGGATTGCTAGAGTAGAGAGTAAAGACAATAGCTAGAGTAGATACTTTACAGTTGTTAATCTAAATGTAAGGCCCTTCTTGATTACCTTCTTATTGATCCCTTATTGTAGCTTTTTTACAGAAAATGTAAGATGAAGTGTGCTTTTTTCCTAACATACAAAGCAATTAGATACTTGATTTGAAGGCATTTACAAAGGTGATCTTATATTTTGATTGACCTTTATAAAGGATACCAACTTCTTCTACTATATACAACTTAATACATCAATAAGAATGGAGCCTAGAGATTGTACCCATTTGCCATTTTGATGAGTATTAAGGGTCTCCTTCGATAATAATCCCATGGACTAAAACATTCTTGTCAAGATCATAATCACTATCACCGAGTATTAAGGGTCTCCTTCAATAATAATCCCATGGACTAAAATGTTGTTGTCAAGATTATAATCACTATCACTAAGTTATGATCCTTGAGGTTGGTATTATATATGTAGATCAAAGTAACTCTTTATTAGACTTAGGATTTATGTTCCTCTTTGCCGTTGTATAGGGTTTAATTTATTTATTTATTTTTTTACTTGTTTATTTGTCATATGAGGTAACCTTAAATCTTTGGATTTTCATGAATTATCTTTAACTCTTATTTTAAGGATAGCCGAATTGATTGTACATAGTTCAAATATTTATAGGACTTACCTTCCATGCAGTCTCCACCCCATCATCTAACCAACTGGGATATACTTGGACTGTCGATCTTGATTTAGATGTAGTATATGTAGAGTTTTATAATTTAGGTATGATAACATATTTGAAAGACAATCTAGCCCTCACCTTCAATAATAAAGTATATTGTTAAATCTCTACCATGTTCCTTGAATATCAATATATAAGAACATGTTGATGATTGGTGAATTTCTACAAAGACTCAATCTCAAGAAGTGTACAAAGTCTTTGGGATATCTTCTTCTTTGATCCTAAATTGGTAAGAGCTTGATCTTAGATCAATCTTTGAGAAGATTTTTGCCCCTTGAAGCTTGTGAAGAAGCTCATTGATCTTAGAAATTGGGTATTTTTTGTTGATTGTCACTTGACTCAATCCATGAGAATCTATTAAGAGTATCATCCTTCTTCTTTTAGCGTAAGACCAGATCTCCTCCATGAGTTACTTGGCCAAATGTAGCCTTGATCTAATAGCTATTTAAAGCCAATCCATCCCTAGAAGGCACTTTCAAGTACGTAAGTTTATGACACATAACCTCATATTGGTAGGCTCATCACCTAGATCAAATTCCATATTTCTATGTTGTTATGAAAAAATGACTTCTTTTCCATTGTGGCTAGCTCTACTAAAACTTTAGATGTAGGTGCAGTCTCTATCCCTAACTTATTTTTAGATTTTGGCAAATAAAAGAGTAGGTCCTTCCACAATCTATTAAAACTTTGAAGGATTTACCTTGATAATTTGCAGGACTTTGAATCATCAAAAATTGAACATTCAGTCCTCTCTTGTTGAGGCTAGCATGAACTATTCATCTTTTTATTTCAACCTCCATCGTGGGCTCTTCCTCTTGAGGCTTGTTTCTTGAAAGTGACTGCATCAACCTTCTCTTTTCCTTTGACTAGCAAATGTCTATTCTGCCCACAAAACTTGATGGAAGGTTTGATTTAACTTCGAGCACTACCTCTTGAAATGCCATGGCTCATAACAATGGCAACACCTTTGAGTATCATTTTTCTAATTATTGAAATGCCCTACCTCATTATAATGGTAACATCTTTGAGGATCATTTTTCTAACTATTGGGATGAAGTTTTCTACTGCATTGGCCTTAGACTTCTTCCTTAGGCTACAACTCATTGTTAGCACTAGGCTCATTTCATTAAGACACATGGTCCCTTGTTTGGGGAACCTTGCTCCCAATATCTTCTACTCTTTGTTTTGGATTGGATTTTGTGGTATAAGTGTCAAGATTGTGGGAGAGAAGGAAGGAGTCTCACTTGTAGCTTTCTCACTTACACAATGGGGGAATACACACAAAGGTGGAGGCTGAAAACAATTTTCCTCTTCTTGGTTGTGTAAGCCAAAAGAACTCTCATACAAAGAAATAGAAGAACCCTATATATGGGTCTCAAACCAAACTCAACTAACTAAGGTGGCATACTAACTGAACCACGAATTAGAGTAGATAAGGATAGCTGTCATCTAGCTATTATTCATGGGCGGTGTACCAACCGCATCTGCAACTAACAAGTCGGTGACATAAATGCACAACGGTCACCCTGGCATATCATGAGTGGAGCTCGATATCTCAACACTCCCCCTCGAGCTCAATCCCAATTCATGCACACCAAGCAGGTCTCTGAACTTGCGCAGCTTCTCTGCGCCCAATGCCTTCGTAAATATGTCAGCTACCTGATCCTCTGTGCCCACATAAACTAGATCAATAAGACCTAGTAAAACTCTCTCTCGCACGTAGTGATAATGCACCTCAATGTGCTTTGTTCTAGCATGATAGACTGGGTTATTTGCCAAGTGTATACTACTCATGTTGTCACAATAAATGACAACTGGCCCATCTGTAGACTGATGCATATCATAAAGTAGCTTATGCAACCAAGCTACCTCACATGCAGCCATTGCTGCATCGCTGTACTCAGCCTTTGTGCTCGACAAGGCAACTGTAGGTTGTTTCTTACTGCTCCAAGTGACTGCAGCACTCCCAAAAGAGAACACATATCCACTGGTAGATCGTCTATCAGAAATACTACCAGCCCAATCAGCATCATGTATCCATGCAACTGTATCTGAATCCCAATCTCATAAAATAGCCCATACTGCAATGTGGACTTCACATACCTGAGTATGTATCTAGCCGCATCCAAATGCGGTTTCCTTGGAGCCTGCATAAACTAACTTACCAATCCAACAGCATAGCTCAAATCTGGCCTAGTAATAGTCATATAAATCAAACTTCCTACTATGCGTCTGTACATAGTAGAGTCTTCCAGAAGCTCACTTGCATCTGCGCGCTCAGCTTCAGATTCTGCTCCAAAGGAACTGAAATAGACTTACAGCATGTCATCCCATATTTGGACAGCATGTCCAATCCATACTGCCTCTGCAAGAGCCATATTCCACTTGGTGATCTTATCACCTCAATGCCCAAGAAATAACGCAGCTCTCCCAAATCCTTCATCTCAAACTTCTGCTTCAATAGCATTTTCACATGAAGGATATCTTCATCACTATCACCTGTGATAATCAAATCATCAACATAAATGACAAGCAGCATAATACCTTTCTCTGTTTTTCTCACATAAAGTCAGAAATTTGCCTTGGAAATCTGAAAGCCAATAGTGACAAGATACTGTCCTATCTTGTCAGACCATGCTCTAGGTGCTTGTTTCAAGCCATACAAGGCTTTCTTCAACCTGTAAACAAACTCGGGATGAACAGTATGCACATAACCTGGTGGCTGCTCCATATAGACCTCTTCTTGCAAATCACCATACAAGAAGGCATTCTTTACATCCATCTAATGTAAAGACCATCCCTTTGATGCAGCCATAGCAATGACTGCTCTTACGGTTGCCGTCCTTGCAACCGGACTGAATGTTTTTTCATAATCAATGCCATATGTTTGTGTATACCCCTTGACTACTAATCTTGCCTTGTATCTATTCACAGAACCATCTGCATTGTGCTTCACCTTATAAACCCACTTACAACCAATTGCATTATTATCTTTAGGCAAAGGTACCAATTTCCATGTAGCATTTGCTTCCAAAGCATCCATTTTTTCATCCATGGCTTTCTTCTATTTTTCTTTTCCCATGGCTTGCTCAAAAGAAGTGGGTTCTGGTTCCTGTATCACTTTGACTATATAAGCATAATGAATGGCTGTAAATCCATCATATTTCAGCCTATCCATAGGATACCTAGCTCTAGTAGACCTGCGCAAAGTAGGCTCACTTCCAGTGCTCTCAAAACATCCCTTGTCTTACTTACTCCAGGTGTAACAATAGAAAGAATACCCAACTCATCATCAATGCTCTGTTCTGAGCCACTGGATTCACCATCCACATAAGAGTGACCTGCATTCACATCAAACATGGACTGGTCTACCTTCTCTTTTTCTTTTCGTGAAACCTACATACCACTATCTGCATTGCTTTGAGGAGATTCTCCTAATCTCAATCTACATGTCCATGGCGAAGAATGTGAACCACTGCTAGAGGACACTCTAGGTCCACTAATATTTTGTGACTGCTGCTGTGAATTCTGCGCAGCATTACCATTTTGTGCATCTACATCATCAATCACATTTACTGGTTTATACCAGCTACTCATCTCATCAAAAACAACATCTCTGCTCAGTATAAACTTACGAGTAGAAGGGTTATAGCATCTATACCCTTTCTGCTGTAGAGAGTAACCAATAAAGATGCACTTCTCAGCTTTTGGATCCAGCTTGGATCTCAACTCATCTGGCACATGAACATAGGCAATGCAACCAAAAATTTTCAAATGAGAAATATCTGGTTTCCTACCAGTATACCTCTACTCTGGAGTCATCCCATGTATTGCTGCAGTGGGAGTCCTGTTCATTATGTAGACTACTGTAGCAACTGCTTCAGCCCAATAAAAATCTGGCAAGTCTTTTTCATTGAGCATGGCACGAGATACCTCTCCAATATGCATGTTTTTCCTTTTTGCAATTCCGATTTGTTGTGGGGTATGACTGCATGAATATTGCTGCTTTATGCCATGCTCCTGCAGGAACCTTGCGAACTCATTTGAGAGGTACTCTCCCCCTCCATCTGACCTTAGGCATTTTATTTGCAGGCCTGTTTCTTTTTCAACCATAGCTTTAAGAGTTTTAAAATGCCCAAATACTTCACTTTTCTTTTTCATAAAATACACCCAAACTTTTTTGCTATAGTCATCAATAAAAGTGACAAAATAATGACAGCCTCCAATAGATGCAGCTTTAGTAGTCCACATATCAGAGTGGATTAATTCCAATGGCTTCTTACTCTCTTGAACATGTCTAGGAAATGGTTTCCTTGCCTGTTTTCCAAATTGACAGGCTTCACATACGTTATGCATTTCTGCAACCTTGAATTTAGGCAATCCTGCAACAATATTTTGGGCCTGCATTGATTTAAGTTGCTGTACATTAACATAACCAATGCGTTTATGCCAGATATCAATATCTGCAACTACACCGGTCCCATGTGCAAACATTGCTGCTCTCAATTCAGGCATGTCTGCATCCAACGTAAACATTCTGCCCTTCTTCTTTCCTTTTGCTATCAAGCGACCTTTATTTTTCATATCCTCAACAAAGCATCCATGAGAATTAAATCTGACCTGCAAGCCCTGCTCGACCATTTGACCAATAGAAACCAGGTTCTTGGTGATATTCGGGACATGAAATACATCCGATAGGTATTTCTTTTTCCCATCCTGTATAGACAAAGGAATTTTCCCAATCTGCACAATAGGATGTGCAGTATCATCACCAGTCTCCACAAATCCTGGTTTTTCCATTTTCCTTGCGTCCTGCATCCATTCTGCATGACCTGTCATGTGGTTTGACGCACCTGAGTCAACATACCACACTTCATTGCTTTCTTCTGCACTTGTCACAGAATTGTTCATATGTTGCACCATAAACAAATGCTCATTTCTGTCATCACCCTGTCTACTAGAAGATGCATAATTTCCTTGTTGCAATTTTTCATTCATGATGTCATTCTGCTTTTTATAGCAGTCTTTAGCCGTATGACCCATTTTACCACAGTAGTAGCATTCAACATTGATGTTTGCATTTTGGCCTCTTTGCCATCCACCACAACCTCTTTGGCTCCCCCTGCCTCTAGAGTTACCGCGTCCTCCTCCATAGGACTGGTTTTCTTGAGTTTGCTGCATATTCTGATTTCTACTACGGCCTCCAGATCGGCCTCTTCTACCTCTGCCTCTACCTCTTCCAGCATTTGAGTAGAAGACAGTTTCTTTTGAAGTTCCTCCTGAAGAAGATGCACCACCATTTCTCTGCTCCTCAGAAATTAGAAGAGCAATCAACTCCTCAAAATCAGGAAATCTTTCACGGACGGAAATGGATGTTCGGAACTGTACATAATCCTTTCCTAAACCATTCAAGGTCACGGAAACTAAATCATCATATTCCACTGGCGACCCAATGGAAGCAAGTGCATCTGCAATCTTCTTCACCTTCATGTGGTAGTCATTGATGCTCATACTTTCTCTTTGCACATTGTGCAACTCTTGCTTGAGCTGCATTTTCCTGGCTTGCATGTTTGTGCTATATATTTTTGACAAAGTATCCCATGCCTCCTTTGGCGTGCTTGCATCCTGAATATGCACAATCATAGAGTCTGAAATACTGATAAACAGCCAGTACATAACTTTTCTGGCTCTCACATGCCATCCTTTAAATGCCTGCATTTGCTGTTGATTGGGAACATCAGGAAGAACTTGTTCTTCTTCATTTCCTGCAACAAATTCCCAATATCCTTTTCCCATAAGGAAATTCGTCATTCTAAACTTCCATACTTAAAAGTTGTTCTTGTCAAGCTTTTCAGTGACAATCTGTGAAAGAGAATCAGACGCCATTACAGAACACTGCAAAAAATTCTGTCATTGTAAAAAACACAGCTTCAGCCTCACAAGGGCAAATCTGCAAAACTGACGAAAGTGGTATTTGACCACACAGTCACTTCCTAGTGACGATTTTGCATCAACATGCAACAAGGATGATTCTGTAACTCCCAATGTCTCTGCGCACTGGCATACGATGCAATTTCTACGGTAACTTTTCACCGACCTATAGAACAGTGGTCGCACAGCATAAAACAGGGCCTTTTCCTGAGTGCGTGCAGAAAACTTCCGCCTCCAAAACAGGCCTCGAAATGGCCTCAAATCAAAAAAATAGGGCGGTATATACTGCCCTCTTGCTACACCGCGAAGGGCATCTCAATCTGAGACAATGCACTCTTGCACTTTCTAGCTGTGCTACCTGCAGAGACTTGCTCCCAAAATAGAAAAATGAAAGCAACACTGGTCCTCTTACCAGAACACCGCGAACTTTGTTTGCTTTCTTGAGCTCCTTACCACGAACAAGGCTCTGATACCATGTCAAGATTGTGGGAGAGAAGGAAGGAGTCTCACTTGTAGCTTTCTCACTTACACAATGGGGGAATACACACAAAGATGGAGGCTGAAAACAATTTTCCTCTTCTTGGTTGTGTAAGCCAAAAGAACTCTCATACAAAGAAATAGAAGAACCCTATATATGGGTCTCAAACCAAACTCAACTAACTAAGGTGGCATACTAACTGAACCACGAACTAGAGTAGATAAGGATAGCTGTCATCTAGCTATTATGCATGGGCGGTGTACCAACCGCATCTGCAACTAACAGGCCAGTGACATAAATGCACAACGGTCACCCTGGCATATCATGAGTGGAGCTCGATATCTCAACAATAAGGACTTTGCTTGAAGCAATGCATCTTAAAGATCCAAGGATCACATCGCTTCAAGTAAAGTAGCCAATGGGATATTCTATCCATAATAGAACTTGGCTGCATGTTGAGTAGTATCCATAGATGTGCCATACTTTTGAAATATTATGAACCAAGAATAGTAGGTTTCCAAGCTTAATCCCAATTGGCATAAGGTGAAGAACTCATTCATTTTCATACTATGATAAGCTGGTGCAAGGTATCTCCCATGCACAACTTCTTTTAGCTACTCCCATAGCCAACTTAGAAGTCCCATGATCTCTGCACAATTGCTTCCATCATAGTCGAACTTCCCCTATCAACTACTTGAGCTTGGCTATCATGGCTAGATTTGAGGGACTAGTTCCAATCACAAGAAAACAATCCTCAATTGTCTTGACTCAAACTTCGGCATCCATTTCCACATCTTTTTCCTTGCCATCAAGCTCGGGTAGCTTGACTTGCTTAAGAATAAATTGCTGCTCTTCAAGCTTGATAGGGTTTGGAGTAGGCTAAATTTACCATGCACATAGTTGATGTTCACATAATTTATATTTATTGAAGGCTTTGTTTAAACTTTTACACATTGGCAATATAAGACTCAACAAATTATTGATCTTACACATATGGAAGAAAAATTAGACATATCTTTAAATCCATAGTTCCAATAACCAAAAGGCAACATATCTAGGTAGGCATATTCCAATTACAAAGCTTATCCATGAAATTTTGGTACATCAATGGTTTTATAAACTAGAGGCTCAATGAAAATATATAAAGTTTTGCACTTGGAGGGAAGATCACAAAAACCATCTTTACAATAATTAATGTGACATCCTCTGGAATGGTGACACGCTCGATTGAAATAAGTTGGTTTACTTGGCCATAGATGTAACGGTTTTGTTGAATCTATTGTCTATCTACGTGGAGGGTAGGGTTTAATCGGGACTCTTCAAAATAACTAGTTTAACTATCTTAAAAAATTTCATCCGTTTAAATTTATTAAGGTTATTTTGAATATAGGCAAGGCAAATGGCTTTTATGAAATAGTATACGCTACTTCATATCCAATGCCGCTCTCAATACAAAGGAGAAGGATTGTACATGCGCTCTAAGATTTACATAAAGTCATCTTACCAATAGAAATTTAAAGAGTGCATATCAGAAGTGAACATAGCCCATAACATTAGGAATCTCTGCAAGGCTTCATCATTTTGCAAAATCCCATAATTAATTTTCACAAGAGGTCAATAAGTCAATTGTACCTTATACGAGCTTGCAAATAGTTCTACTGAATTTTTATAACTATAATTTTCTTTTCCACTTTGATACCACAAGTGACATGCCTATCTAACAATTTCTTGATGGCATGATTTCAATAGTTTATCAAGAGATGCCACCTACATGATGTCATTCGAAACTCCCTTGCAATCTCACGGACTTTGTTGCCTAGAGTCGCTTAAGGTTATCTCATACATGAAGCTTCACTTCATTCTCACAAGGGTCAACCTATAACAAGGTTCCTAAATAATTTCTAAGGTCACCTAACCATTAATCTAGCATCAATTATGGGGAAATGCTGGTGTACGTCAACTAGAATTGAAGTACACTTGTACCACACTTCATTCAAAGAGAGCTAGAAATGAGTGAGAGCTAACACATCAACCCCTTTGCCCATCAGGCCAAGTCTTATCCCAAGCCCCTAAAACAACATGAGGTTGGGATCTAAGAGAATTTCATATAATAGTCATTGTTCGGCTCCTCCTAAATGTTTTTATAGCTATCACTTTTGAGGTAAATCTCTCAACTAACCGAGACCACCCTACCATAGGAGGATGGATCTCGTCGAGGTACCCGACCTTCCACTTCCCTTTTGTGAAGAATTTGCTTGATTATCTAATTATCTACCATGTTTAGTTTGAGACGTAAAAATAGGTTCCTTTAAAACCTATTAGAAATAATGTTCATTCACGTAACTTAGTCACAACACAAAATCAATTGAAGACAATCCTTTTAGGAAAATGATTCTTTTATTTCAAGCTAGGTAACTTTATTTTAGTATATTAGATCACCCTTCCATGTATAAAATTCCCTCAAAGGTGAGATACCACCAATCCACTAGCTAGCATCAAAGCCTTTTGGGAAAACCCACTTGGGCCTAGAGGGAATTATAGCTAGAGCTCCCCTAGCACCCTTGTCATTTCCTAGCAAACATTTAATCCCTACGAAGTGACCTCTCATTTTTGTGCCAATCCTAGTATCAAGAGTGGACAAAAATAACCCCTTGGTGCATAGCCTTAGGGCAAGACTAGTGTGCATTAAAGTTCAACTTGATTGGTGCAAACTTTAATCAGAATACACAATCAATAAACAACCCTTCCTAATGCATTAAACCATCCTTGAGATGCAATCTATGCAATTTGGGATTTATTCTAAGTATCATCCTTCCAACTTAAGGTTCCACTTAACTTATTAGACTATCATGAGCTTAGGGGAAAGCGTCAACCTAACCCTTTGAAGAAAATTTAGATTTAAGGGCCTTTATCCTTCGCTTGAACCATAGTCCCCTTTTTTGGGTATACAAAGTAGAACTTCATGATTTATTAAGAATATGAACATCTCTTTACATAAGAATCCTTGAAAGGGAATCCTTTAAGCATTTATAGTTCCCCTACATTTTTATCATATTGATCTACGTATCTATCATTTATCTTGAGTTTCAAACTAAGGTTTAAGCCTTACTCATATGAGGAAATGGCATCCCTTTTCGTTAGGATATGCATACCTTCCCCAACTAATGCTTCTATGACTAATCCTTGATTGAAACAAGTGTATAGTCAACATTTTACATACTAGTTCAATATAGCTATAAGTATGTTATTTAATATTCACTTAAAAGTACATTAAATTACTAATAAAGTAACATAACAATAAATACTAAGTTAATACCAACTAGCTAAACCATGTTAGGTTTAGTGTAGTTAAAGTTGATAGGTCAAGGTAATAATATCTATATATAAACTATGTTAAGTGAACAATGCAATATTTCCTTGGAATAGCTAAACCTTATGGAAGATTCTAACTTTTTTTGTTTTTCGTATTATTGAACTGTAAAGAAAAGTAAAGAAAAGTGCATATCTTCTTGAAAGCTAGGGGAATGACACCTTCCTTCATAATAATAATAAAACAAGGAAGAGACTCGTGCTAGCTCTTTGACATGCTACTTCTATGGTACATTCATGTCCTTTTTTTGGTTGTTTTTATGCTTTTACAAAGTTATAAATCAATTCTTGAACAAAAAAACAATGAAATGTCAAACATGCAAGCATCATCAATGTACTAACAATATGCGTAATTAATCATGCAACGTCAAATGATTTTCTCACAAAAGACTATCAAATGTATGGCATAAATGCAAGTTTTGACATCTCTCTCAAGCACGATCCTTATCCTTACATGTTGATAACACATGGTGGATATCGTGAGATAAGGAAATGTCCATTGTGTTGTGCAAGCAAAACTATAACAAGCACAAGGTTACCCTATTGCTAAACTATATGAAAAGGATTCTCTACACTGATCTGCTATAACTAAAACTTCCACGCATCATAAATGCGTTGATCTCCATGTCCAAAACAACAAAGGTAATCATGAATAGAAAGCTACACCAACAATCAATTCTTGACAATCCTTTGGTGCCTTGGAATAATGCACCATCCGGTCAGCCATCTATCAGACTTAATTTTATGAGATCCGGCACTGCTGTTGACATGTTCACTTTTGATATGGTACTTAATCTAGTGCTCCAATAATACATCATAGTAGCAAAATATCCACATACTGACTTGGAATTTCCCATTTTGGAAGAGAAGAGTCACAATATGTTAAAGAATTGGAAGATACCAATGAGGCACAATCATCAATTAACATATGGAATCCAACTAAGCTAGAAAATGATGAAAATCAATTGGTACTATTATCTCAATTTTTTTAAGATGTATATACATTAATATGTTTGATTTCAACATTCATTTGACATTTATCTTTTTTTACAATTGGAGATTGAAGATTTTGATAACTTATTAGGACGAGGTAAAGGAAAAAGAGTCGGTATTTGTTCACATAAAGATGTTGCACTTGGCCATTACTTAGCAAGGATTGATCCGCATGTTTTCTTGGTATTTCATAACATCTTCTCAGAGGAAGCAACATGGCCTATAATATGTATTAAGGCACTTACAATGCTACTTGGTTTCTCTGGGTTACAATACAATGCACACAAGGTGATGCTTTTGGAGAAGACTGTGACAATTAGGATTTTTGGTTATGGTCCTGGTTTCTCTGCTTCTAGAGCAAGATACTTTCTGGCCCTCTCATCTTATGCTTTGGCAGCAAATCGAACTGATATAAAATCAATAGTTGGCTACAAGAGAAGAAAATTTCTGCGTTATAGAGGAAATATCCCGGAAAGGGAGGATGATGTAAAGGCTCCTAAGAGCTAGCTTTGTACTTTCCTTTCTTGAATTCTCAAGTTGAAGTATTCATTCTTTGAAGTTGTCGTCGAAAAATACTATGAATTCTTAAGTTGAAGTATTTATTCTTTGAAGCTATCGTCGAAAAAACCAATTGAATAGCTCCTCAAGAGCATTACTTTTTGTGACTCCACCTCCATGTCTTGTGCTTCGAAAAAAACTTGTACGTGCTTGATAGTGAGATTTTTCCATGCCTTGGCCGGTATAAGTTGCAAGGGGGCCTTGCTCCTCCACAAAGTAAGGCCCATGGATATGAAGGATATGCTGCAAATTCATAAGAGTAACAATCAGTTTCTGCCAATGGAAATTTTATCGAAGAAAGCTTGGATTAAATATTCTCTCTTACCAAATAAAAAGTGATATCTTTTTCTCCCCATTCCTCCTTTATTGCCTGAACAAGATTTGTAATCAAACATTTGAACTCTTCTGGATACGGGTACGTTTTCGTTTGTTGCTTGAGGAGCTTTAGGAAGACATCAACGTGTCTCCAAACCTCCATCCTTAGAAATGCAAGTTGTGGTGTGATTGCAACGTTTGTCGTTATCCCACACAGCTCTCTCCAATGCTCCCAAGTAATGCTCACATGTTTTCCTGTATGGTTACCTAAAAAATGTCTAGCTTTTGAGCCTCCCATTGAGACATCAGCCAAGACATCTCTTGTTTTCCCTGAAAGTGTTGGATCTTTTCTTAAATGAACTTGACCTCCATGAAAACCCATTTTGGAGAGTAATGCCTCACATTTGTCAATACACTCATTCGATAAAGACAAAGGCTTAATTGAGTATGCATAGTCAAGATGCAACCTGAGAAGTTTATCAATAATCCTAATCTCTGCATGCAAAGTACATATATGAACATTAGTAAGAGGAATTGAAAGAATTGGATCCCATATATCTTCCTTGTTTTTTTTTTCCTTAGATCTATAGAGTCTCTAGTTGGGGCTCTTCTTACAGGGTGCAAGTTGCTTCAATTTTTAGACCCAACACTTTCCATGCAATAAATACAAGGATATTTTGCATTTGCCCCATTACATATTCCAAGCATACATTTGATAGTTTTCAAGTCATCGCTCATGTGCCATTCCACATTAAAATTACCAACCCCATCAACAACTAACATTTCTCCTTCACTTTGAGACTTAATAATGTTTGGAATACCTGTGTGAATAAACAACCATTTCAGTGTTTCATGATTCTCAATTGGTACCTAAGCTGCACCAACCCACCAAATCTCCATCTCAGACTACTGGAACTTATGCACTGGTGCTTGACCCCCACCATTGTTGTATTCCAATGCCCTGTTCATGATGCAAATGCTGACTCTTTCCATATTTTGTCCTTTTTGAATCTGTGCTTCATCTAACTTCAAGGCAAACTTTAAAACACCGTGACATTCCTCTAACATGAGTCTATACATGTGAACCATTGCAATATGCACTCTTCTTAGATCATCCCATATATTGTTAAATACATTGTATTCAAAACTAGATTTTCTTTTTGTCTTTTCATATGGCATAGATGCTTCAATATGAATGTACTCCCCGAAAACTTGTGGAATCTTACGATTCATGGCAGTCCTTGCAATTGATACTCCTAGGGCTCGAGGTAACCCAAATGCAGTTATTCTATTACATTTTAGATTTTTAAACCATAATCTTGAGATAGCCCGATAACCTTTTAGACTAATGCCCACAGTGTCACATGTCTCTACAATTTTGTTGGTTACAATGTGTCCTTTAAGTCCTTCACTAATTCTTTGAGAGTTGGGCCTCTCAAATCCATATTTTGAGGTGACCTAAGAATCCCCAAAATATCATTCTTATTCATGGTCTCTTTTTAAAAGCTCATTCTCTCCTCACTCTCTCGAATATTTATACCCGACATGTTGGAGACATATTTTTTTGCAATATTCAATCTTCTTTTATTTGCTCTCTCACATAAGCTAGTTATATTTTTTAATGGTCTCTTTCTCTCTCTTAATCCTATTGGAGTTTTCTTTAAATGTGCTAACTTGTCTTGTAATGACTTATTAGCATTTTCCAAAATGTCAATCTTATTTGTAAGCTCAGAAATGCTTGTCTGTGCAATAAATAATGCTTTTTTCATTTCATTCATCTGAGCCATGTATGTGTAAGATGCAGAGTATAAGCTTTTACAATACCCAAGCATCCCATTATAACCTTCCCCAACATATCTCACATAGTCATGAATATTAAAAAAATTAGGAGGTTTACCTGTTGAAGGATCCTTTGGATAAATATTTCCATCTACCCACAAATCTATATGTTTCTTTCCTTGAGTTCGCAATCTGTTAGTACTCGACGATGTATACTTCTCCAAGATGAATAAATTGGATCTAGTTGGATGGTAAGTTTGTATTTGCATGTGCTCGCATTTGTATCACTTGCAGAGGTGTTACTAAACATTTTAGTAGATCAACAATCACAGTGATAAGAAAGTGAGCACAAAGAAGAGAATGGCAAAAGAGAATGGAGAAAGAGAGTGTGAAAAGAAGCTGCGGGAGTAGACAAATTGCGATATAGGTGGACATTTCTCGAAAATACAAATTCTCCCAAGTTCCAAGACAAAAAACGGTCGAAAAGATGACACTGACATAAATTAAATTTGAGGGACAATTAATGGCTCAGCTCTTTGATGAATTCAATATTCTCTCATTAATCACATCTGAGCAACTAAATTTGGTGTTTTCATTCTTTCAAAATCTCAACTAATTAGCAACTTAATCATTTTCTTACAAGTGCCTTTTTTGAAGCGTTTTTGGCCCTAGTGGCTTGCAATGTGGAGTTCCTCCTTTGTTAGGATCCTATCCAAGTATGGATGTAGCATGATAGTGTCTTCTAATGGTCGATTTCTTGTCATTGCTAATACCCTAAATGAAGTTAGAGCCACATATATTTGGTCATACTCAAAAGTCTTGATGGCACATTGTTGCTCCACATTGGTCATGATTTGATAACCCTCTTGTTTTTATTGAATGCATAGAGCATACCACTTGCATAAGAAATTGGACTCAAATTCAACTAATTGTTGGAGCTCAACAAGTTATTGTGGTGGCATGGGAATCTTGTCATTCTTGAAGGATGTGGTTAAGCATTGGCTTAATACTTGTTCTCTTGAAATTTCATTGGGAATCAACTCTTCTACAATGGTGGAGGCCTTTGTGAAGATGAATTCATATTTGCTAAGAATATGGCAAGGAACATACCTCTTTTGCTATGTGATCATCACGTACGTCTGGGTCCAAGTATTCGTAACTTGTAGTAGCAAACAATGTGAAAATTGAGTCCAATCGTCAAATGCATGTTACTAAGTCATCTCCTATGTCCATGGCTATGTTGGAAGCCAATCCAAGAATGGATCATCATTGCTGCGATAGCTTAAGGCCCACGGTGACTTTGGTTTAGTTGGACATGACAGTTTGGTACGTGAAGTTTCTACTCTGGGATTCTCATTGGGTTTAGTGAACATGGTTTGACAAGTTGATTGGGTTTGAATTTTGGTTGATGCTTTGTCATCGGATTTTGCAATGGTGATCACATCAAAGTTATTAGGTGGGAGGTCATTGATGATTGGTTGCTCATTGACAATTGGTTGAGCTTTTGGTTGATAGACCATTGGAGCACTCATGGATTGAGAAGCTCTAGGTTTTTCTCTTACCCTGTTTTGATTTACGTTTTTGGGCATTATTTTTTGGAACCTGAGATTGAGGGTCATATATGCCACTTGCGAGTTTGGACAGCCACACCAAGGTGTTACTTTCATAGTAACCTTGGGCATGTAATAGAGCTTTTGGAGCCCAGTGTGGCCTAGTCACCTATGTACCATAGGAGCACCGACTCCTCCGTTTAGGTCTAGAGTGTCAGGCATGAAAACTATGAGTTCCCAATGATTGGCTTTTGTGAGGCTATGGTCTACACTTGGGGACCCACTTGATTATTTGGTGCGTAACTTTGGGTGTAGTTTCTAGATACTAGTGGGATTTCACAATGTGTGGATGTTGTGGTGCACTACCTCCCTTCATAAGGTCGGCACTAGGGTTAACTACTACTGGTGGCACTACTACAGGCTTTTGGGTGGCTGTGGTGCCCTTGTTGAAAGTCGTTACTATTCTAACATTGCCTATAGCAAGGTGGATGCGCTGCAAGTCAAAGTCAACATTATAGTGAACTTGTTTTTTGAACATACGACCCAACAATGATTCCTTGCCAACACTTTTTTTGCTAGGTAGTACATAAAAGATGATAGGTAGGCTCTCAGCCTTGATAGAAACCATTAGTTTGCACTTCCCCAAGAGTGGATAGGACTGCCCCCCAAAATGGGTTGAGTTTTGCATTGGTTGGTTGCAATTATGGTTGGCCAATAGTGGTCCTATGGTCATATGTTAGGATATTATAGTCAGCTCCCTCATCAATTAGCACATCAAAGGTGTATCTCTTTCGAGTGGTCACTACTATACACGCAGGTGGGCTAGTGCTATTGCTTCCTCATCCTCATCCTCTATTTCAGTGATAGTTGTAACTCTCACATTCATTGGTGGTTCTATCGTTGGAGGTTCATGTAGTGGATGTGATGGAGGATAATACTTTATGTGACTTTCATTGAAAAAGCCTATGCCCTCCCTCTCTAAGGTTTCAACTTCTACATTGCCTGTTCTACTAATATTGCGAACCTTGAAAGGTCCCAATCCCTTGAATTTCATCTCATGCTTCTTGTGTCCCTTAACAAAGTACAACAAGACTAGGTCTCCTTGCTCAAAGTCTCATTATTTGATGTGCTTGTCAAACCAACTCTTGCATCATGCCTTCTCACAGATTAGGACATGGGTTGCAATAAGACGAGTCTCGGATAGGTGTTGTAGCTCTACCAAACAATCTGTTCTCATGCTTCTTTGCCCTCCCATCTCTCTTGGACTGCTATTCTCAAGCTTGAAACAAAGAATTCCACCAATAGAATCACTTCAATTCTATAGGTCAACTTGAATGGGGTCTATCCTATGGCCGTTTTGTAGGCCGTCCTATATATGCATAAAGCTATCATGAGCTTGCTGTCCCAGTCATTGTGTGAAGCAGAGACTACCTTTGTTAAGATATTCACTAAGGTCTTCATGGATTCAGCTTGACCATTTAGCTTGAGGATAATAGGTTGAGGATTTTCTTTGGATTATCAAGAAGGTGGATAACAAGTGAGAAATCACTTCATTGATAAAGTGTGTGCCTTGGTCACTAACCAACTATTCGGGAAAATCAAACCATGAGATTACTTACTCCCAAAGGAACTTGGCCATGGTGTTGGCATCATTTTTGTGAGTTGCTCGAGCTTCCGTCCACTTGGTGAGATAGTTTGTGGCAACAATGATGTACTTGGCTTGTGAGCACTGTGCCACATGGTTGATTGGACAAATGAAGTCAATTCCCTATTTCTCAAATGGTTGGTGTGCAATCATTAGGGTCAACTCCATTTTTTCCTTATGAATAGAAACTTTGGTCCGTTGGCACTCATCACAGTGCTTCACAAACTTAACCACATCGAGAAATAGTGTAGGCCACCACAGTTGAAACTAGAGCACCTTGCCTGCTGTGGTGTCTCTACTACTGAAATGTCCTCTAGTAATCCTGCCATGTGCTTCCATGATGAGCACATCATGCATTTTGTGTTCGCAAATACATTTCCTTAAAAATCCACCCTGTACTAACCCATATAATTAACCGGCAATCAACTGATAGAGTTGGGTCTTCAAAATTAGTCTCTTTATCCTAGCTTTTTTATGGGTCTTTCAGGCAATCCATTCTCTAGGATGTGGACTATATCATCTTTCCAATACAGTGTGAGGTTTGCTTAAACAAGTCTCATTTGATGGATATTCTAGAAAGATGTACATTTGATAGGTCATAAATGATGCCCTATCCAGCGGCTTCACTTTTGGGTATGAGAGACATATGATCTACCATATAGTGCTGCTTGCCTTTGCGTAATACCACAGAGAAGTCAAATTCCAAAAGTAGAAGCAACCATTGAGCAATGCATCCTGTTGCGCAGGGTTTGTTCACAAGATAAAGCTATGCTTGATGATCCACGAAGAAGGTAAAGGGCATCGCTAGAAGATAATATCTAAACTTCTTTATGGCAAACACCATGGCTAACCCTTCCCTCTGAAGAATCTTGTACATGTCCATGCCACCCTGTTTGGGGAGCAAAAAATTGATTTGTCAGTACAATTTCTATTGGGACACTCTAGTTCTCTAATACATTTGCTTCGTTATGTGAACAATACCGAGGAATGCCATCCATGTTGATGCAAGCTTTGTTGAGCAATGGCCATCATACTTTTCCTCCATACCTTCCATTGGACACATATTGTCTGCTATTGATGGAAGCTCGTATGCCACATTGCCATCATACAAAAGTGGGATCTCCTCCACTCTCTCTATAGCGCTCGTATTCTGAATCAAATGACATAATACTCAGTGTCGATCCCCCAAAGATATTATGTACTCAACCATGCTTACAGCATAAGAGGATTGTCACATCCCCTCCTCTTCCCCATCAAGCGTGATAGGGATGGTTTTGTTTTTATCAATGTCCAAGGGGGGTGGTGAGGCTTCATGGTGATTGTTGTTTTCTCAATGCTGCAAGGGCTTTGGGTAAGGTCTATGGTGGGGGAAAGCTACAATATAGGCCCATTTTCTTATTTGACAAGATATTCTTGCGAGACCAAGGTATCCAAAAAATATACCTTGACAGCCTCATGGTCATTGTTACAATGGATCGGGTTGCTTTGTATTTAGCCATTTGCACGGGTGATAGCAAGAACACGGTGTTGTGCTGCTACGTGCACACAGTGTGAAAAACTCTAGAGTGCATCGTCATTCGGCTTTCTTATTGATCTAGAGAGTTAATGCCTATTTTTTATATTTTAGATATTATTTCTTGTAAATATCCAAAAGTTGTAGACAACTTCTAGAATAGGATGACATGTAAAAAAAAGCAAGTGGATTTCAGTCATTTTTGGGGGATTTTATGCAAAAAGAAGGATTGGCGAAATCGCGCGAGACACGATTGCAGTTTACAGGCAGTAAAATAGCACTCCGAACAACTGGGGGAGGAAGGAGTGATCGGGGAGAAATCTAATCAGCTATCCTAGTATTTTACCCTCCTTTCAAAGCCATCAGAAGCATCAGATTGGCGGTCTAACAGCAGAGAGGAAGCTATTGTTTTATGCACGTCTTTGGTCTACAAGAGATTTATCTTCTCAGGATGCAAAAATAAATTGACAAGCTTCACCTCTATGATGAGTATTCTTCTACATCTTCTATTTCTTTAAACCCCTTCTCTTCCATCTACTCCTCTCCCTAAATCTACCTTCGCCCTATTGTCTCTTACCCCCGTGGTAGACTTTTGACCCCAAACACTCCGACAACGGTAGACATTGCCATTGCAAATGTCTTCCTTCTTCAACATTAGGAACCGCCGTGTAGTGCATAATAGGTTTGGTAGAGAGGGAGGATACATATATGCAAACCTCGATATTTAGTGTAGCACTGGATGTTGGATCTATTTCCAAAGCTATCTACACATCTACGAATACGCATGTCAAATATGGGTGTCATTGAAAGACTTAGTGTGGGGGTGTATGCCATATACAAGAGAGGGAGAGAGAGAGAAAGAGAGGGAGATAGAGAGTGTGCGTGTGTATGTGTGTGCGAGTGCTAGATATATAAAGTATTTGCAATGAGAGAGAGAATGTGTGTGTGTGTGTGTCTGTGTATGGATGCGGGTGCCAGATATGAGAGAGAGAGAGAGAGAGAGGAGGGGGGGGTTTGGAGAGCACCAAGAGGGGGCCAGGGAGAGAGACCGAGGGGGTGATGGATAGAGTGAGAGGGGGAGGAGGGGAGATGAAGAGAGAGAGAGAGAGAGAGAGAGAGAGAGATGTGTACATACCTGCGAGATTAAGAAAATATTCCACAACTTGAGAGAGGGGAAGGTGTTGTGTCATAGGAGGCGTGTGACCTTATATAACCTACACTTTGAGATAGTGGGGCATTGAATGCATGTGAGAGAGAGAGAGAGAGAGAGAGAGAGAGAGATGGAGAAAGGGAGACTGGGAGACGTGTGCCATATGAAGAGAGAGATGTGAGAGGGGGAGGGGTGCTTGTCATATATTCTACACCAAATATTGGGGCGCCAACGGCCCATTCTTTGGGAACAAAATGATCGTAGTCCACATGCACTCTCTCTCATCAACCATCCTGGCCCATACACACTATAAACCCAAATAACTAAGATTGGTGCAGGCACCGACGACTCCTTTCTCGACGGGCAGAACGATCCTAATCCACACGTACTTGCACTCTCTCTTCATTCCCTCCAAAAAAATCCCATACAACTAACATATTAATGTACAATCATATTAATTGATTAATTAGTATTACTATACTAACACATTGATTTATATAAAATGAATAATACTAATATATAAATTAATAGACAAGTCAAGTAATATTAATATACCAATGATTCACTTCATACTAATTGATCACTATAATAACTAATTAATTAATTAACTAGTTGATATGCATGAACTAATAAACAAGCTAACTAACATCAATTAAGAAGTTAGTTAATAATCTAATTGATATAATTTTATCGATATGCTAATCAACTAATCAGTGAACTAATTGATACCATCTTAGTAAATATTATTTGATTTATATATGTGTTAAATAATTTTTATACTAATAAAAATCATTAATATTTTAATTAATAAATTAATATTAATCAATATAGTAATAAATAGTTCTATTTACTAAATAACTATGTGATTAAATTATTTAATAATAATTTAATAAAATAAATACGTAAAACTAAAATTAGTAATTACTACTTGAATTAAAGATATTTATTGGTTATTAATAGTTATTTCAATTGATTTTAATTTAAGTAATTTATAACTAATAAACAAATAATCAATTATTAGTTATTAGTTATTAATTTTAACTAATTTGTTATTAATTTCAAGTAACTAGTTATTGGTTATTACTATTTGGTTTTAAGTTATTAGTTACTTATTTTAAGTAATTGGTGATTAATTTCAACTAATCTACTAATATATAATTTTGTTGACTAATTAATTGACTTAATAATTTTATTAAACCAAGTAGTTATTTATTAATTAAAATTTTTAGTAATTAGTCATTTAGCTAAACAGTATTTAATTTTAAGCACTTAGTTATTGATTTTAACTAATTATTTGATAAATAATTTTATTAGTTAATTAATTATTAATTTTTTTAATTGATTAAGTAGTTACTTAATTAATTAGTTAATTGGTTGCTTAATTAATTAATTACTTATTAAATAATTAAATTTATTAATTTATTAATTAACTAGTTAATTAAAAAAGTTATCACTTAATTTTTATTAGCTACTTAATTAATTAATAGATTGATTAGTAAGTAAGTAAATTAATTAATTAATAGTTAGTTTTGTTTGCTAATTAATTAACTTAATAGTTATTAAACTAATTAATTATTTAGTATAATTAATTAATAATTTAATTATTTAGTAAGCTTATTTACTAATTAAGTTAATTAGTAAGATTGATTTGTTTGATTAATTAATAAGTTAATTAATTAATTAATTACTTAATTTAGGAAAAGGAAAAGCATTTTTTGCTTTTCCTCCTCCAACCCTAACCCCACAACACAAAAAACACAAAATCCCCCTCTTTGCATAATCCTTCAATTATTAGTGCTTATGGAGATTACTTAAAATTTCTTTGCATGCTCAAAACGAAGGAATAAGTTTTTCTTTATTGTTAACTAATTCAACATATGTCATCTAGGGGGGTAAAATTAATGCTTGGGCTTGTTGGTGACATATTTTGGTTTCACAAGCTAGATACAAGGAGATTTCTCGTTTATATGGATGATAGTTATAGGTTGTGGAATCCAATGAAGCATTCTATATGGAATATAAAAGATTTGTGAGGATGGATTATATGATTAGGATTGCAATTCTTATGAGTTGGCAGTAAATATGTTCATTTCAATTATGAGGTTGGCCATTTACAAATATAGTATGATTAGGCTTCTTGGTTTCAAAGAACCAAATTAAGAATTCAACTAAGCACATCTCTTCGAATACTTTAATCTTCACTAAGTCCTGTGATAGTTGGCTAGTCTCTTTAGGGTTGATGATCAAATTCCAATCGTTCCATTTTCACTCTTCTCATAGATTAAGTAAGAAGTAATTTCTAAAGAGTGCCTTAACAACAATCATGGCCATGTAGAATCAAACGCAGTAGTCATTTGACGAGCCAAGTCATACATTCCTTGGGACACCTCCTAGCCCATCAAGTATTCTAAGAGTCTCTAAAGTTATAGGTTTATCAATTATTAGAACAATCCAATGACTTTGCAAAAAAATTATTCCTATAGACCTAGGTTCTTTACCAATGTTTTGCTTTGACACCACCCCTAACGTTCCTGTCATAATGTAACTAGATATGCATTCTTAATAGCCCATTTGGTCTTGATACTAAACAATACCATCCAAAATCCTAAGGAAATCATAGACTTTCTTGTTTAGTTTGATAACAAAGTCTACCTTGTAGGGGAGTTGGCTTGTCTCACAAGGATTGACTTGAGATTGCTTATTTATAATTCTAAGGTCTCCTAGCATCCTTTTAGCATCAAGCAAGGGTAGTCACTTGTGTGAACAACCAAGATCAAAGGAAAGTGGTGCCACACACTTGGCCCAATGAGAGTGAGAAACGGGGGGTGCAAAATCTTGGCCCCTTTGCTCGTAGGGCATAGCCTCACCCAGGCACCCTAAAATAACAATAAGTCTAAGATCATGGGACCCAGGTGGTAAGTGCTCAACAACCCTTGTTAATCCTATTTATATCTATAAGAAGCCTCTAGAATTATCATGACCATTGAATAATCGGGAATATTTCCTCTCATTTCACACTCACATGCACTTAAATGAATTTTGCTTAAGTTTTCCAATTATCCTACCATGTTTGATTTAATTAGTCAATTAATAGTTGCTTATAAATTTTGTTAATAATTCATTAAAAATAGTTAATAATTAGTAATTTTTTATTAGTTCATAGCTAGTAATTAATAAATAGTTAATCATTAGTTCATAATTAAAATTAATAACCAAGAATTAAAGTGTAACTAGTAACTAATAATTAATCATTATTAACTATTAAGTATTAATTAAAATTTTATTAATAACTAATTTTTATTTAAGTAGTTACTTATTTAATTACTTAATTAGTTTATTATTAATAATTATCTCTCTCGTTAAGTTAATTAAATAAATATTAGTTAATTGGTTGAGGAAATGGGGGGAGAGAGAGAAAGGGTGATGAGAGAGAGGGAAGGAAGAGAGAGAACATGTGATATGTGTACTTTTTTCTCGCCAGAAAGGGGTCGTCAGGCAGCCCCTTATTGGATGAAAATTTTTTCTGGCAACCCATTCCTGGCAAGAGTAACTTTTTGCCCAACTAGATTTGTGGGTTTTTTTTCGCCCAATAAGAAGGGGCTGCCGGTGAACCCTTTTCGGTGAAAAAACAAACCACAATTCCAATAATAGACATCATGGAAAGAAGAGAGAGCAACACAATGTGGGTTTTTTCGCCTAAGAAGGGGCTGCCAACGACCCCTTCTTGGCGGAAAAAAAACCCACATGTCCAAGAATGCATGGGGGGAAGAGAGTAACAGAGTGATGGGAGAGGGATGAGAGAGAAAGAGAGAGAGCGTGCAAAATGTAGTATTTTTTCTTGGTAAGAAGGCGTCACCGAAAGTCCCTTCCTAGATGAAAAATATTGCATTCTCTCCCTCTCATCCCCTCTCTCATCACTCTATTACTCTCTCTTTTCCCCATGCTCTCTATTCTCGAACTTGTGGATTATTATTATTCGATGAGAAGGGGTCGTCGACAACCCCTTCTCGAGCGGAAAAAACCCATACTTTGTTGCTCTCTCTTCTCCCCATGCTGTCTATTCTCGAAACCATGGTTTGTTTTTTTCACCAAGAAGGGGTTGTCAGCAGCCCCTTTTACTGGGTTTTAAAAAAAACCACAAATGTGGTTGGGCAAAAATTTACTCTCACCAAGAATGGGTCATTAAAAAAAACATCCAATAAGGGGCTGGTCGGTGACCCCTTTCTGGTGAGAAAAAATTACACATATCGCATGCTCTCTCTCTCCCCCCATTTTCTCTCTCCACCTATTAAAGAACCCATCCCCCCTCTTCACATTGCAAATCGTTTCCATGACTCTCGGTATGTGACTCTCTCTCTCTCTATCCCTCCCTCACTCTCTCTCCTTTGTCTTTAAAAGGACCCCCCTCCCCTTGCAATTCAAGTTCATGTTTTCTGTCCCCTACCCTCGGCACAGTTCTCTCTCTCTCTCTCTCCCCCCTCTTTGTCTCTCTCTCTCTCTCTCTCTCTCTCTCTCTCTCTCTCTCTCTCTCTCTCTCTCTCTCACAGCCACACATACTCTATCTCACCTTTCTATCCAAGGCTTTTTCCCTCTCTCTCCACCTCACACTCTCTCCCTCCCTCTCTCTCTCTTAATCTATCCCCATCTTCCTTCCTCCCTCTCTCTCCTCCTTCCTCCCCCCCTCTCTCTCTCCCTCTCGCTCTCTCTCTCTATCTCTCTCTCTTATTCTCTCTCTCAATTGGTATTTGATTGGCAGGAAATTGAGGAAGCAATATATCTACAAGAAGTAACCATAAGCCCCTCTATCATGGCCAAATCAGTTTTCAAAAGACAAGATCATGTCACCATTTTCGAGGGCGATAAAAGGATTGCAAAAAGTTTAATTCAACAAACATTCCCCTCACTGAGCTTGCTTCTTGGATGAGTGGGAGTTCTTATCACCATCATGCATTAGAGGGATGTGAAGGCCCGTGGCAAAGGCAATATTGAGATTGATATTGAGGAAAATGCAATTCTACAATGGCCAATGGAACAGACGGTAAGCAACCGCTCTCTTGATTTTTGTTACAGTTGCTCTATCTTCCCCTCTTACCCTATTTTGAATCATTGTTTGCAAAAAAGAGAGTAACGACCGAATGAGTCTCCCAAGGACTCTGACTTGCCTCTTGTCACCAGCAACATGTAATCACAAGGGGGGAGTCACCCTCTAAGAGTGAGAGGGAGAGCAACACAAATGCGATCATTGACTTCCGCCGAGCTACATGCAATAGTTGCAATTACATGTGGGAAAGGAGTGACATCAGGAGAAGGTGGGCACGCTTCGATGATGCAAATGAGGAAGGGAAAGAGCAACCTCTTAGTGTTGGAGAGTGATACTAACGAGGAATGTGATGGCCATCAAAGCATCGAGTCCTTTAGTGCACAGTAGGGGTATGGCCCCATGCAAACCAAGAAGAAGCGAATGCAAAGAACTGAAAAGGAGCGCATGACAAAGGCCAGTGAAATGACTAGTGAGACCGCTCTTCATAGTCACTTGCGATAAACGTATTGTGCAAGCATGCATAGAAGACCAGTTGGAAACGTTGAGGATGAGTGCTTGTAAGAGATGGTAGCATGATTTAGATTATGGTTTTTATTTCTTTACATTGATTGGACATTAATCACTTCATCATCTCATTCAGATGCAGACATCCACCCCTTTGTCACCCATCCCATTATGTCGTTTGGTTTCCATGCCTACAATTAGACAAGTCACATCGAGGTACATGCAACTCTCATAGACCTTTTTCAGCAACGGGTGCGTTAGAGGGATGGGTATATTCATAGTATCATTAGAGACTCCAAGGCTCCAATGCAAGGAGGTTGATGATATGATTAGAAATGAGTAGGACCCCCATTGGCTAAAGAAGCATGAGGACTTTGAGACAGAAATCAATCGCACCGAATGAGCCTTTTTGTCAAATTGCATGTTTGATGTTTGGGATGGTAACCATCGGCTCACAGGATGGATGAATGAGATACACACATGTGAGTGGCCCTAAACTGTAGGACCTTAACATTTTGCAATGTGTTTGTTACTTGGGTCATCGTTAACATAATTGATTGTTTGCAACAGCCTTTCCAGATAACACGAGGCAACATGTGCGCGTTGATTGTCACCTTGTGAAAGTGACAAGTGTGGCAGAGGGGGAGATTTTGTCAGCTATTTCTCATACAAACATGTATGCAATGGACCATATTCTCATATGCTTGGATTACCTTTGTGCGCTAAAGGTCACGTGAATGATGAAATATGCATGAGATCCTAAAATAGAATGTACACAGGCTTGCACAAAAGGGGGTTGTTCTAAACTTGTGTCCACCAGACCTTGTTTATAAAGTAAGGATGCCAGGGCAAGCTGACCACAAAACTATTTTTGACAAGCTAACTGATGAGGCAAAGGCATGGGTGCAAGTGCACAAAAAGCCGGTGCCCATTCTCACATGGTACAAGGCACCATTGATTGCACTTGCCCACGTTATGTGGAAGGTAGGTAGTTCTTCAAGCTAACTTAACAATGTTTTTCTTGATGCATTTTTTCCTAATGCAATGATGTTGTCCTTAATTACCAAGTGCATGATGAGTATGATATGGCAGTGTAACCAATCAAACATAAACGAACACAGCTCTCCAACTGTGAATTCAGAACCAAGTGGGGCAAGGCGTACTATAATGTCAATGAAAAGCTCATCAAGAAAACTCGACATTTGCTAAGAGTTGCAGACCCCAACCTCTCGGAGAGAAGTGGTATCAGTAAGTTGCTACCTCTTTGTAGTACCTACCATTTATATGTACTCAAACTACATTAGTCCAAAGCAACAATGTTTTTGTCAATGTAGAACTGTCTCATGCTTGAAGTGGGGCTCCAAGACAGGGGGTGTATTGAACAAGGAGAGAGTATACACATTGGCATCCTCAAAGCTAAACGAGGCAGATCGTGTAAGGATATTGAAGGCCATGGAGAGTTCTGACAGGAAAATTTGAACATTGATGGGCATGCTTGAACGTAGGCTATTCTTGTTCGTCTAAATTATGTGTATCATAAGTTTGACGAATCAGTATTAAATGACATAACTTTGACTCAAGAAGATGGAAATGTGTCGTTTCAAAGTTGGGTAAGATAAGAGACCTTTTGGGCCATGTTGCAAGACAATAGAAAGAGATTACTTTTGAGTTGGAAGGACTATTATAACATTCGAGTGAAACACAATTTGTTCTTCCAATATACCCATGAGATAAAGAGAAAACATGGAGAGCAAATGTTTCGCACTGTCTTCCATGATTTCAAGCCAGATGAAGATATAGAGTCATAGAAGTCAACGAAGTTGGCAACATGGAGGCTTCTGTACAAGTAGTTCACAATATCCTTCTTTAGTAGCATGTCTACGGTGCTATCTTGCCAATCCATTCCAGAAATGTAATGGTGACTTTGCAAGTTAGGTTCATGTGTACGGACAGATGGAGAGGGGGGCTATACAAACTCTATTGAGAGAGTGTGAGGATTGGACAAATGTGCAGGAGGATTTCTGCATGTATGAGGATTACCAAATAGAGCAAGAGTGGGATGAGGAGGTATATTGAAGATGCCCTATTTTCCTCAACTATACAGAAGGTGAAAACCCCTCCAATGAGAAGGGTTTGTACCAAAAATGTTCAAGGAAAAAAAAAACCACAAGAGACACAAGCATCTAGAGGCATGGTAAGTAAAATGATTTGCATCCTTAGGAGTATATTGCACTTTGTTATCTCCTAATAGAGAGACTATTATGGGTTCAGTAGTGCGATTATTGTAAAAAGAAAATAGAAGAGCAAGCGCACATCCAATATTGTTGAAGAGATGCCAAGCAAAGATCGACCCTCATCACCAATTAATTTGGTTTCTCCATACCTAAAAGGTTTGTTGATGTTTTGAAGTACTATAGCCAAGACATCTCTTGTGTCCCTATAGTGAAAATATTTCCTTGAATATGAATCATAACCACCAAAACATGTAGGCCCCTTGATTGATACCACTGAAGAGCAAAAGATCACAATGGAACGCATCACTGAGGAGGTTCGTGACATTGGCATGGATAGAAGGATACAACAAGTTCTTCCAGATCTTGCGGTGGAGAGTGTTACCTTACACACCGCTATAGAGAGATGCATGACAATGATGAGAAGCGGTGAGGCATCACATCGAATTGACACACATATTATAGAGCACCAAGATGGTAAGCTTGCTTTTGCACAAAACTCATGATGTGAAGGCACGTAATTCTTGTTTATCACCAAAGTAACAATAAAAATATTTTTTACCGTGCAGAGAGTGGAAGAACTGAGTGTCTTGGATTTGAGGTCACATCGGACATATAGAGGATATGCCAGCCACAGACACTAGTGAACTAACGTGTCTCAAGAATACTATCTACAATAACATTTTGAACGAAGCATATGTTGCTAATTATATGTTCATCGTGCAAAGGGCCATACTAAAAGTCATGTGGAAGTCCCCTTGCAAGACATCGTCTCCCACGAAGCTACAATGGTGCAAGATGTTCCAACCACACACGTAGGTAAACAAACGTGTAAGAAGAATATGATCTATCATTAACATTCAGTAAGAAGAATATGTCACTAATCAAGGAATCAATGTGCAGAGGTTCACAACACTAAAAGCCCCATGGAAGATCTCTTGCAAGTTGCTGTCTCCCATGCTACTATAATGGCGAAGGTGGAGTGGCGTACTATTCTGTGTGACCCATTCGAGATAGGAGATGCATTGCGAAATGATAAGCCAAGTGAGGCATTCTCTTGATTAGTAGAGGCATTGGAGGAGGTCAACAAACACAAGATGGTTGAGGTTGACGAAGAAACCACAAACATAGCATGTGATATCATGGTGGTTCATCTCCTTGAAGATAGTGCCATGCATGGATTGGGGGATAAATTTCCGTCATGGAGCTCCCATATTGAAGCAGAGTTGGTTAATGCCATATATCTGGCTGTTCTCAAGGACATAGGGATGTTACTTTTCCTTGCCACAACACACTCCATGGTAGAGCTTTTCGATGGTCATGCCGGATATTGTTTATGTATCACACTTGTTGATTCCATTTAGTGAGTGCAATTACTAAAATTAGTATTCCAAGCTTTAAATGCAAGTACATGTGCTATATCTTCTAGTGTACATGCATTCAAATATCCTTTACAATGGAATCGTCCCTCATAGTTCACAAAAGACGACATTACTGCAAAAATGAGTGGGTACAAGATATATCAAGATCCCTAGTGAGAGGTCAATATGAGATCCAATGTTGTACAACTACTATGGAGATGTTTTGTAAACATTTAGTAGATTCATAATTTATTATATGACTACCAAATACTATATGTGGCATGCAACGTGGCATGGTTTTTTTGAGCTCATTCTTGCAAACATACACAAAAGAAGGGGACACCATTTTAGATTGCAATGCAGGATGTGGTGACTTTGCATCGATAGCGCTAAATTCCAATAGACAGATTGCATGTCTGTATCGCTTTACCGAAGATGGAAGATATCTAAGAGCAAAGGTAATATGTTTTCATAAACTTGTACAATATCTGATTGTAATGTAGTGTTCTTTTTCATCATACCAATACATGGGTGCTCACCCTTCCACGTGCACATGTACAACTACCTCCCACAACCCAAAATTTAATCGTGTTCAATATGAATGGGGTGCTTCTACATAGGCAGCCAAAGTAGAAGGGATCATTATCAATGAAGCCCCTAGAAGTGGGCAGCTATTGGGTGATTTTGCAGCCAGGGCTCGCAAGGTTTTTGAAGGAAATATCTATATTGTTTGGCATTGCCATCTGGAGCTCCATGAAGGAAAACAACTTAAGTGAGCTACTCCAATTGGTTAGAAGTGAATGCGTGAAGTCATCAAAGCAAGCACCAACCTTGTATTTCAATATGGACAACTTCTGTTGGAAGGAGTTACATAAAGCCCCTTTTCATGAAATGTTTTGATGACATTGATTGGCCGCACTTCAACCCAACAACAATACTATTTGTGGATGATAGCATGGAGAAGATGCATATGACCCATCCAACGCCTTTATATGCCCACTCCCGTTTGAGAGAAAACCCGTGGACACTATCCTTTTCAAGCACATGCTTCCCTACTTGATGGAGCTAGTGTGCTTCCGTGGTTCAGTCCTAGACTTTGTTAGGGATCACAAGGAAGAGGAGAAAGAGAGAGGAATGTGCAAGTGAAAGAGATTGTGTATAGGTATTCGTTTAATTGCAATACTACAAGATGTGTAAATAAAGCACATGCAAAATATCTAGGGAAAGGTGGAGTGTCGAAACATGCATGCATGTGAATATATATGTGCATAGTGGATGACGTAATATTGCTATCCTGATATTAACTATTCGAACAAAGTGAAAAACAATAGATATCGCACATTATTGCAATGAGTGTAACAAAGTGTTTGATATCCAATCCTCTTGTAGTAAGTCCACACAATAATGCTCAATTGAAAGTAGCGAAAACATGTGCGATGTAGTTTTGCTTATGTGTGCACAATGGAAGTGTTATATCAGGATATAATATCAAATCATGCACATAAACGTGAGAGGTACGTAAATGTATATATGCATGTGGGAGTAACAATGTGATATTCTTTTCGTCTTGATATTAACATCTAAAAGTGTCCAAGACAATCGCCTCATGCAAACCCTTGATCCTTACAAAAATAAGAAGGCTGTGAGAAACAGATGGATGACCCTTGCAAAATTAAGAGGGGGGAGAGAGATAGAAGTTGCTATTATAGAGAGAGAGAGAGAGAGAGAGAGAGAGAGAGAGAGAGAGAGAGAGAGAGAGAGAGAGAGAGAGAGAGAGAGAGAGAGAGAGAGAGAGAGAGAGAGAGAGAGAGAGAGAGAGAGAGAGAGAGTGTGTGTGTGTGTCTTTGTGAGCGCACAAGGAGAGAGAGAGAGGGTGAGAAGCGAAAAGTTGCTAATTGAGAGAGAGAGAGAGAGAGAGAGAGAGAGAGAGAGAGAGAGAGAGAGAGAGAGAGAGAGAGAGAGAGAGAGAGAGGAGGAAAGGAGAGGGAGAGAAAGAGAGAGAGAGAGAGGAGGAAAGGAGACGGAGAGAGAGAGAGAGAGAGAGTGTGTGTGTGTATTTGTGAGCGACACAAGGAGAGAGAGAGGGCAAGTGAGAGAGAAGGTGTGTAAGAGAGGGAGAAAGCGAGAAGTTGCACACACACACACACACACACACACATACACAGAAATTGATTGCTACATGGGACTGGGAGAGATGGAGAGAGAGAGAGAGGGAGATACGGAGGAGAGAACCAATAGGTCATCACTATGTTATCATGATTACCATAAATAGAATTACTCAATACCCCTCTTAACTTTTTCAAATAGATTTACATCTAACCTTCTACATGCTTTAAGAATTCTACTTTTAGAATTCCACATAACACAATGTGAGGATGTTGTCATGGCATTCATATGATTAGAAGTTACATGATAAGGTGCATGTAAATAAACGACAGGTAGACTCTCGAGAAGATTCAAGTGACGAGACTCTTTCATTGGAAGAGAGGAAATTACCTATGACACCAAGCCGTCGCTCTATTATGCGTCCATGAAAGCCAAATGCTACGAGTTCGATTGCAGTAAATGCCCACCTCCGTTAGAGGAAGAGGGCGCGGGCTATTCATGAGAGGGGCGGCCTGTTCCAAATGCTTTGGTAAGTACAAAAATTTAAGGCAGGAAGCAGACATCTCTCCAAGATGGCAGATACCTAAAGAAACTGCACCAGCCAATATAGGAGAAGGAAAGAGTGCAGGGTGGTGGACTGGATACCATGGCAGATTAGTAGGGAGCAAAGCATGCAAATAGGAGCACGCCATTCCTGATTAGACGGTTAATATGGCGGGACCCACCCACAAGTATGTGTATCCTTAGCCGTCTGGAATGGTGGTTTGCACGCCCACACCTACCATGATGCATGCATGTGCTGTGTACAATGATGGTTTGCACCCCCACATCTACCACATCTACCATGATGCGTGCATTGTAGGAAGGAGCTAGTGGAGGAGGATGGGTGTTAGGATGGTGCAAATTAGCTCTTTCTTCCTTAGCTAGAGTTTGGCAAAGGAGGAACTGGAGGGCTGCCTATCTCTCTTTTTCACTTGCCTCCTTCATCCTTCCAACAATCTCTTATTGCGTGAGAGATCTCTCTCTCCAATACGATGAAGAGCTCGCAGCCTTACAACTTAACATGTAGAAGTAGAGGACTTGCATGTTCTTTGACCCTTGCATCAACAAACTGAAGCTGAGAGCCTACATGATCATTGGGCTTTTGGAAGACCTTCTTGAGCTTCAGCCCTTCCATCGATGGATATCACATGCCATTCAAACATGGCTTGCATACTTATGTTCCTAGCCTTGTGATCTTCTAGCTGCCTTTGATTCTAGTACATCTATACCAAGTAATTTTAAAAAAAGCATGTGGTCTTAACTTTATGTTCGATGACATACATGTAGATATGCCAATGTTTGAGGAAGGCACTTACTTTGTAGCAAGGCATAAAATTTGAAGCTATCAATAGCAGTGTACAAAGGTGTTCATTCAATGATAATTTTATTGTCATGTCGTCCTCTGAGATATCCTTCATTCTCTCCCTTTTCATGTATTTTATTAGTGTGAGATATCCCTTCCCTCTCCTGCCAAGGGTTGCTCTTAGTTAAAGCACAATATGGTAAAACCAGCTTCTATTCTTTAAGTGATTAGGGGTACAAAATAAGAAGAAAAGTTGTGCAAATATGTGTACAAGTTACATTGCAATAAAGAGTTCAGGAGGAGTTGTGGCACCAAATTGGACAATCAAGCATCAAAATATCCTATACTTTAGCTCACTATTTGTGTTTTTTGTAAAGTTTTGGACAAGCATTCCTAATCAATCCATTAAAAAGACATTTCTAAAGTTGATTACGATTGCATTTAAAAGATAGTTTTAAAGATTATCATGATTACATCAAATCTAGCAGAATGTTTTATGTCAAATATATGCAAGTATTTACACTTTTGTGCTTTTCGATATGGATGCATGCTCTATGCAGGCATGAAGCATGCACACGTATAACAAGGACAATGATTTATCACATCATGTACATTAGGATAGCGAATTGGGACAATAGATGTATGTGATACTATTTGTTGTGAAATAAATACTTTGGACCATCATTAATCTCCTTTGTGGACTTCATCATACCAAACTTGCAAGGAAAAGTCCATTCCACAGATGCACGAGAAAGGACTTGCAATAGCAGCAACTTTCCTTGGGTACTTTTTGAATGTGTTGGTCTTTTACACACACACATACACACATAGAGCTTAAATCAATAAGCATGTACCCTTTAACCACCATTGTGACTTGCTTAAAGTGATTGATCAAAGAGGGAGTAGAGACTAGAACAACTTGCAAGTGTTCCTTTTTTTTGGTAGAGAGAGAGAGAGAGAGAGAGAGAGAGAGAGAGAGAGAGAGAGAGAGAGAGAGCCCTTAAATTACTAGCCATGTCCCCTTTAACTACCATTAGAACGATTAAAGTGATTGTTCAAAGTAGGGAGTAGAAGAACACGTGAGAGTGTCATGACAAGTTGGCATGCACTATGAGACATCTAATATGTGCAAGGTTTAGGGTATCACTAGGACGGAAGGTGTTTAGAGAGAGGAGGGGGAGAAAGTGTGTGAGAGAGATGGATTGAGGGGGAGGAGAGGAGAGGGTAAACATCATCACTATATAATTGCTCTAACAAAGTGGGAAGCACTAGATATATAATATAAGAATATAGATTAAACCTTGGTTTTTTGTGAACACTTTCAATGTTGCACTCAGCCCCCCCCACGACTCTGCGGGGTCCAACACGACGACTCCGGTGGCTAGTCATCATCAAAAGGTCTAAAGTGCCGATGCTCTTGGTGTCTCGAAATGGCGCAGTCGGTGAGTTCTGGACTCCCGCCACTCCCTCTCGATTTCTCGCTCCACCTTCGTCACAGCAATAATGTATCATCTCCCTGTAACAACCATAGCTCCCACAGCAGCAGCAGGAGCACCCCCATAGCCGCGGTCCCTCCACAAGCACCACAGCAGCAGCAGCAGCGGTATTTTGCCACCTGTGCCCCCGGCCTCGAGCCAGTGGTCGCGGCCGAGCTTTGCACCCCCGCCATCGCCGCCTCCGACGTCAAATTGGGGTCTTCCGGCGTCTTCTTCACCGGGACCCTTTCCACCGCCTTCAACGCCAATCTCTGGCTTCGCTCCGCCATCAGGGTCCTGGCCGAGCTCTCGTCCTGTCGCCTGCCGCCTCGTAGGCGATCAGGCAAAGACGATCCCATCTACGAATTTGTGAGAGAGTCCGTTGACTGGCCCACCTTGCTCGCACTCGAAGAACCTGGACAAATAGATGATGAGAACGATAATGATAAAGATGAAAGCGGCTTCTCGTCGTCGTCGTTGTCATCATCATCATCACAGTTCTCTCATGCACAAGCCAGACCTAAAGGGGCAAGAGCTCTGCACCGTTCACAGAATTGGAGATTCAGGTCCTTTTCGGTCCAAACAAGAACGTACAATTGCCTTCATGTTAACAACTCTGTTTTCGCATCCGTCAGAGCCAAGGATGCCATTTGCGATGCCGTCCGTGATGCTTGTGGTGGACACAAGCCAAATCCTAGTACCGAAGGAAGAGCCTCAGCTGATGTACCTCTGTTTATGTCTCTTTACAACGACCAAGCTACTCTGTACAGGGACATGAGTGGTATAAGCTTACATCGGAGAGGATACAGGGATGCTATGCACCGGGCCAGCTTGAATGAAGCCATTGCTGCTGGTATTTTAACTCTTGCTGGATGGAACACAGGGATTAGTGGATTTGGAGGTTTTAATAAGGAATTTCCGGGGAATTTCTGTCTTCTGGACCCTATGTGCGGCTCAGGAACTTTTTTGATTGAAGCGGCACTAATCATATGCAATAAGGCTCCTGGCTTAATGCGTTCCCATTGGCCATTCCAGGTTTAGATTTGTACTCATATTGCGTGAAAACTGGTCATAATTGTGGTAGCGTAATTTTTTCTCCCTTTCCAGGGTCCTTGTACAGTTATATTTATTCCAGTAGCAGTAATTTGCAGGTTGAACAACCGACAAATTTGGCTTGCAGGTGGATATAAGTTATCCCTTCCACAAGGGAAGTACTTTGAGGTCTCCAGATTTTTGAGGGTGTGTATGGTTTGGGATGTCAATATGACATTGCCCATAAAGATCCAAACACAGACGATGATTTCAAACTCCTGATGGGCCTTTTTATAAAAAAGGCGAGGTCACAGTTTTCACGTGTTGATTTTGTAGGAAAGAAGCACGTCAGCTCAACATGACGTTGCTATAATGGTACAGAACTTAAACCTTGAACTCAAAGTCTCCCCTGATGATGCTAACCTTTTCTGCTGATAAAAATGCAATTAGAGACAGCATTTGCTGTTGAGGACTTGGGCAAAACATGAAACTAGTTGAACACAATTTCGATCAGCAACAGTACAGCAGTCTCTGATCAAAACACATTCTGAAATTGAGGCACAGCAGTATTGGCAGCTGGTGACACTAGGCAGTAAATGCAGCCTTTTTATAAAAAAAATGAGGTCGCAGTTTTCACATGTTGGTTCTGTAGGAAAGAAGCACTTCAGCTCAACATGACATTGTTATAATGGTACAGAACTTACACCTTGATCTCAAAGTCTCCCCTGATGATGCTAACCTTTTCTGCTGATAAAAATGCAATTAGAGACAGCATTTGCTGTTGAGGACTTGGGCAGAACATGAAAACAGTTGAACACAATCCCGATCAGCAACAGTACAGCAGTCTCCAATCAAAACACATTCTGAAATTGAGGCGCAGCAGTATTGGCAGCTGGTGACACTAGGCAGTAAATGCAGCACTGATGAACTGAAACTCACAGGCAGCAAAGTACATGGCGAACTGGGACTTGAACAGCTGCCAACTGGAAATTGTTTGGCAGCTGGGTGACACTGGGAATTGAAGTGCAGCAATGACTGACTGAAAATTGCAGGCATCAGGCTAGAGAAGCTGGTACAATTAGGTGCCAGTAATACAGAGTCAAATGGGATGCAAAACAACAGCAGTCAGATGCAAAACATGTTAGCCTGCTCTATTTTCATTCTCAGCCTGTCATCTCCTGGTTGTGAGCTCCTGTCAGAGTCTGGCAGGAGACAGAGGAGCTCTGTCAGTTTTGTGTTTGCTGATTTTGTCTGCATTCCCTTCTCGGGTGTCACTCAGCCCAAAATGGGCCTTTTTGTGTGCAGTCGGCCCATATTTGGGCAGGTCGGCTAGTTTCAGCCAGGTCGGCCAGTTTTTCTGGCTTGGGGCTATTTATAGCAGCCCCCCCAGTCATTCTCTCACATTCTTCTGCAGATTCAGCACACACTCCCTCCTCTCCCACTCCGGCATTGGTGCTGCCATTGCTTCCAGCCTGTTCTGGTGCCCTCACTGACACTCCCGGCTGCGTGCAGGGACTGATCAGTCCACTTTGGTGTATTCAGCATTCCATTTCAGTCAGTGCAGATTTTCTTCCTTCATTTTCTGCTTCCTCTCTCTCTCCTCCTCTATGTTCGTGTTCTTCTTCCGTTGCGCACTCTCACATGGTATCATCGCTTGACTGAGAGCACGGAGGACCTAACCTCGTGGAGAGATACCTCGCCCCTCTTCTGCTGCTGTCGCCTCATCTCCAACTGCCCAGGCGGCCCCTCCAGGTGGCCATTCTTCTTGCGTTTGCTGCATACGACTCCTCCAGAGGCTGCCACATCATCAATCGACCCCTCGTGCTTGCGTTTACCATCAGGCGGTCTCTCCTTCAGCTGGGCGACACATCATCAGGCTGCGTTTTCCTGATCTGGTGGTCGTTTCCACTCCTGGCGGCTCATCTCCTGCTGGCGACCTACTCCCAGGTTGTGTTTTGGTGCTGGCGGTTTCTGTTCTGGTGATCTTCATTAACTACCTTTGCGTTTTGCAGCTCCTGGTGTTTGTAGGCTATCACAGCTTGCATTTTGGTGGTTGGTGACCATACTGCTGGTCATACTTCGGCTTTGGCACAGTTTTCTTTGGTGTTTGGTATTTTGCAGATTGGAAGATGTCTTACCAGTTTTCAGGCTTTGACGACTCAGAGGATGAGCTCCTTTTTCATCATTCCTTTGAGCGGAGGCGGGATTATCAGGAGTTCCGACGTCGGGAGGAAACTCCTCGCACTCGTCCCTCTTCAGTCCATGCATCTCAGAGGGTTCCATCTACCGTGAAGGTGCCTTCCGTGAAGACTGCTTCAGATGTGCGGATGCCTTCCTTGATTCCCTCTATTCAAGTGCCGATTCTCGCTTTCTTTCCGAAGGAAGATAAGTTGGATGGTTCCAACTACTCCCTCTGGTCGTGCAAGGTGGAGTGCATCCTTGATACATTCGACCTATGGGAGCTTGTTTCTTCGCCCATCGACCGTCCTCCCGTGGATTCGTCAGATGGAGTCTCTATGGACCGTGTAGCCTTGTGGGATAGGCTCAACTCTCGAGCCTGTTCCTTTCTTTTTATGAGTTTACATGATTCGGTTCTTGTACATGTTCACAGGTTAAAGACCGTGGCGGAAGTGTGGAAGAAGCTTGCGTCTTTGTATCAGTTCAAGATGTTTGTCCATAAGATTTCCTTGGAGAAGAAGTTGCGGATGCTCAGTCTTGATGATTCTTCTTCCATGAAGGAGCACATCATGAAGATGGAGGACATGCGAGACGAGCTAGCCTCTCTTGGTTGTGTGATATCGTCCGAGGATATGGCGATGATTCTGTTGACTCAGTTGCCATCACCCCGCTATGATGTCTTCTACACCAGCCTCATCACCTCGAGGACCCGCGAGAAACTCCTATGGGAGGAACTTTCCCTGCTTGTCTTGGAGCATGACGAGCGACTCAAAGAGGTGGGTGCCAGTGGCTCCACCAAGGCTTTTACTGTAGGTACAGGTGGCGGCAAGAAGAAGAAGCAACCGAAGGAGAAGGCCAAGGACAAGAAGGAGGAGGACAAGAAGGATGCGAAGGAGAAGAAGCCCAAGTGCCCCCACTGTGGGAAGGGTACTCATCCCGAGGAGAAGTGTTGGCAAAAGTACCCCCATTTGAAGCCCAAGGAGAAGGGCTCGAAGGCGGCCCCAGCCACGACAGAGTCCGCGTTTGTGCATGTCTTTGTTGAGGAGGATACAGCCTTACCTTCTACCACTCAGGAGAAGCCTTGGCTTGTGGACAGCGGAGCATCTTCACATATGACCTTCAGACAGGATTGGCTTCAGGATCTTCGTTCCAGAGGGGGCACTGCCACCATTGGTGACAATTCTACAGTTCCTGTTCGAGGCGTGGGGACTCTATCTATGTTTTCTGACAGGCGGTCTTCTTCCGCCAAAGTTCTCTATATACCTGATTTGGGCTTTAACCTATTGTCTGTGTATGGTCTTACTCAGCTAGGTATTTGAGTCATTTTTACACAGGATGCAGTCACAGTGGAGGATGCTTCTACAGGTGATGCTCTTTGGACAGGTACACAGGATGGTGGGCTTTATAAGCTCACAGCCTTGGTTGCGAGGGCTTCCCACGAGCTTGGGCTGCTTTGGCATGCTCGATATGGTCATTTAAACCTCGATTCTATTGGGCGGGCTTCCCGGAGGAAGATGGTGGAGGGACTTCCAGATTTCCCTCCTCTCCACACTTTGTGCCCTATGCTGCTTTAGGCAGCTTCACCCTCAGGTTGCCTCTAGAAGGGCTACTTCCCCACTTGAGTTGGTTCACACCGACCTTTGCGGACCTATGGGTACGGCCTCCCTTGGGAAGGCCAAGTATTTGATGCTGATTGTGAACGACTTCAGTCGTTATGTGTGGCCCTATTTCTTGGAGTACAAGAGCGAGGCGTACTCCCGTTTTTGCAAGTGGAAGGTGTTTGTGGAGACACAAACAACTTCCAAAGTTCGCGGCGTTTGAGCTGATCACGGTGGCGAGTTCACTTCTCACCTTTTCTCTCAGTTTTGCAGGGATTACGGCATTCGGGTGGAGTATTCCCATCCGAATACACCATCAGAGAATGGTGTGGTGGAGCGTGCGAATCAGACCATGGTGGAGATGGCCCGATCTATGCTGGAGCATAGGAGTCTTCCTCATTTCCTTTGGAGTGAGGCGGTGGCTACAGCGGTGTATATTCGCAACTGCTCTCCGACTTCGGCTTTACAGGACATGACTCCTTATGAGGCTTTCTTTGGGAAGAAGCCTTCCATGTCCCACTTTCGCATCTTTGGGTGCGATGCTTTTGTCCATGTGAACAAGAAGAAGAGGAAGACGAAGCTCGACTCTAAGTCGAGAAAGCTTATCTTCGTGGGCTATAGCACGACCACGAAGGGATATCGGCTCTACGACCTGACGACACGGAAGATTGAGGTGAGCAGGGATGTGATCTTTGATGAGGCTTCGACCTCCGAGGATCCGATTGATGGTTTTATTATAGGTGCTTCTTCGACATCGATGGACCACCCCCCATCTTCTCTCCCTTCTCTTCCTTCCAGGATACCTCTTAGCACCCCTCCTTCGTCATCGCCTCCTTCCCCTCCCCTTCCTCTTACAGCCATCAGATGGGGAGCCTTCTTCAGATGAGGAGGATCTACATTCACTTGGTGAGGGGGAGTCCCTCGTAGACACAGGTGCTTTGCAGGTTCCGGAGACTAATCAATCTTCCTCACAGCAGGAGGAGTCTCTTAGGATTCCCTTATGGTATCGCTGGCTCATGCAGGATTCAGGTGTTACTCACTTTCCTACTTCTTCTACAGGTCCACGTAGATCAGCCCGCTTACAGGCCCAACGGGATAGTTCACTATGTGTGAACTATGCTCTTATGTCTCAGATTCTTCAGGATTCCGAGCCTTCCACTGTGGAGGAGGCTCTTGCACAGGATATATGGAGACAGGCTATGCAGGCAGATCTCGATTCCATCGAGCGGAACCATACTTGGGAGCTTGTACCGCATCCCAAGAAACGGAAGGTGATGGGTATGAAATGGGTCTTTAAGACCAAGCATCTTGCAGATGGCTCCTTGGACAAGCATAAGGCTCGGCTTGTTGCCAAGGGTTTTGCACAGCGAGCAGGATTGGACTACTTCGAGACTTTTGCTCCTACAGCTTGGATGTCTACCATTTGAGTTATTTTGGCTCTTGCAGCTCACCACCGTTGGCCTGTTTATCAGATGAACGTCAAGTCAGTCTTTCTGAATGGCGTCCTTGAGGAGATCTATATTTCACAGCCTCCTGGTTTTCTTGTGCAGGGGAAGGAGGATCATGTCTATAGGCTGCGGAAGGCTCTTTATGGCCTGAAGCAGGCTCCTCGTGCTTGGTACCAGAGGATTGACCGCTTCTTTCTACAGCGTGGTTTTCAGCGCTCCGATCATGATCCCAACCTCTACTTTCAGGTTGTGGGTTCTCTTTGTGTTTTCCTTATTTTGTATGTAGATGATCTTATCATTACAGGGAGTGACACTCAGCAGGTAAAGCATACTCGGTCCATTCTTCGGCAGGAGTTTGACATGACGGATCTAGGGATCCTTCACTTCTTTCTCGGACTGGAGATCTATCAGCTGGCACAGGGCATCTTTATCTCGCAGCACATGTATATCTCCGAGCTTCTTTCGGAGTTTGGTATGGCCGAGAGTCGGCCTCTTTTTTGCCCCATGGACCCTGAGTCCAAGCTTTTGTTAGATGGAGTCCCCCTTACAGATGCCACTCGTTACAGGTGCCTTGTAGGCTCTCTCATCTGGCTGATTCACACTCAGCCGAATATCTCTTTTGTGGTGGCTTTGTTGTCTTCTTTTATGAAGACTCCTACACAGGATCATTGGCGGGCAGCCTTGCGTGTTCTTTGGTATTTACAGGGGACTCGATCCTATGGGATCATGTATGGAGATGGGATCATCCTTTCTGGATGGAGTGATTCTGATTGGGCAGGTGATGCGGATTCGAGACGATCCACTACAGGTTATGCTTTCACCCTTGGATCCGGTGCTGTCTCTTGGAGCAGCAAGAAGTAGCCTACTGTGGCACTTTCTTCTACAGAGGCTGAGTATTGGGCCCTATGTTCGACCGCTATGGAGGCCGTTTGGCTCCGTCGCTTGTTGGCGGAGCTTGGCTTTTCCCAGACAGGGCCTACGGAGCTGCGCATGGACTACCAGAGTGCCCTTGCTCTGGCAAAGAATGCGGTGTTTCATGCTCGCACGAAGCACATTGAGGTTCAATATCACTATGTTCGAGAGCGGATCATGGATTTGGAGCTGGCGGTGGTCTATTGTCCCACGGCGGACAATGCGGCTGATCTCTTCACGAAGCCTTTGCCTCAGGCTCTTTGCTTCATCACATGCGGTTGTTAGGTCTTTAGACCCTCCCAGGATCTGAGAGGGGGTGTTAGCCTGCTCTATTTTCATTCTCAGTCTGTCATCTCCTGGTTGTGAGCTCTTGTTAGAGTCTGGTAGGAGACAGAGGAGCTCTGTCAGTTTTGTGTTTGCTGATTTTGTCTGCATTCCCTTCTCGGGTGTCACTCAGCCCAAAATGGGCCTTTTTGTGTGCAGTCGGCCCATATTTGGGCAGGTCGGCCAGTTTCAGCCAGGTCGGCCAGTTTTTCTGGCTTGGGGCTATTTATAGCAGCCCCCCCTGTTAGCAGAGTATTTGTCAGCTCGTGTGAGTCTGAGCTTGATTTGGGCTGGACATTTTTATTAGGTATTTTAGGTATTTTTCTGGTGTGGCATTTTATGCCAGTGGGACATTTTATGCACCAGTCGGCCAGCATTAATGCTGTCCGACCAGCATTGTTGCTCCCCACTTTTTTAGCCTATTTATACTCAGTGGCTCCTCCTCAGTCAGTCACTTCATCTTCACCATCTGCAGACTCTGTGGAGAGAGGAGCCAGTGCCAGTGCCCACGCAGCCAGTGACTCACTGTTGTATGCGATTGTCTCGTGTTCAGATATATGGATTCCATTTCCCGTGCATACATCTGAGTTCTCATCTGTATCGTGTTCTTTCTTTTCTCTTTTTGTCTTGTGTTTCAGCAGTTTATTTCAGCACATGTTTATGCTTCCACCGCTGCTCCACTTCTGACACCCCAGTCATTCTCTCACATTCTTCTGCAGATTCAGCACACACTCCTCTCCCACTCCGGCATTGGTGCTGCCATTGCTTCCAGGCCGTTCTGGTGCCCTCACTGACGCTCCGGGCTGCGTGCAGGGACTGATCAGTCCACTTTGGTGTATTCAGCATTCCATTTCAGTCAGTGCAGATTTTCTTCCTTCATTTTCTGCTTCCTCTCTCTCTCCTCCTCTGTGTTCGTGTTTTTCTTCCGTTGCGCACTCTCACAAAACAGCCACACAATCATGTAGGTCTGATCCTCAATCACTAATGCACAATCAAAGTAGCAGATGCAAAACAGCCTTGCAATCATGTAGGGTTGGTTCTCAATCTTTAATGCACAATCACACTTAAGCACTCAACACTCAATCTGACTTGATAGAGGAATGCTATAGACGAGTTGCATGGCCTTGCAAGTGGCTTAGCCAGTTACATCAGATAACATCAGACTAGTTGGTTGTGAGTTACTTAGACATGCACACGAAATGTATCTCCACTTAGATAACACGAGCAAGCACAAAACGGCTAAAGTAGTACAATGACCAGAAAAAGGTACAAAACTAGACCAGACTGAACAAAATGACTGACATTGGCTAGAGCTCCTCATGTCTCTCACTTAGCTAAGTCAAGTGTTAAAGGTGGAAATGAAACTTAGGTAATAAGCTATACATCAGCCCAACAAAAGCAGAGGTGTTCAGAGTCTTCTATGAGCGGAGAACCTTGTGTGGAATAAGTGCAGGATGAGGTTCAAATTCCGCCCTTGCACAATATTCCATAGGTTCTGAGTCAAGGACATGTCTCATTAGGTTTGACCAAGTGGTATAGTTAGATCCGTTAAAATGAGTCTTTTCATTAAATGCATGCTTGGTTGACGAGTTTGAAGAACCATGAGGTGTTTGAGAAGAGGTAGTGTGCGTAAGGTGGTGGAGGTGAAGAAAAAGGATGAGGAGGAGAGGGGTTAGGTAGAAATAGGATGTGGGTGTCCAATGAGTGCTGATTGATGGGGAGGCATTGGAATATAAATGTTTCCATAAGGTGTTGGTGGAGGTAGAGGCATTGGGACATCTAAGCCCTATCCAAATGTCGGCCGGGGCACTACAGAATGAGCAGGTGTTCCACTATGTAAAGCCATAGAGGCGAATTGTGGTACCAAATCCTCCACACTCGAAGTTGTCCATGGGGGGGGGAGAAATAGCCCAAAAGTGTGTGTGTGTGTGTGGGGGGGGGGGGGGGGATAGCCCAAAAGTGTGTGTGTGGGAGGATGAGCCTCCATCATGGATACAACACCTGGGTAAGAGAAATGAGAGGTCCTAAAGGTTATGCCTAAGTGTGAGGAACCCCTCGATGTGGTGTGTGGAGTGTAATAAGGTGCACTTAATGGAGGTAGAAAGGAGTGTGCAATGGAAGATGAGGGAGGGATGGGTGCGAGATAAAATGGATTTGTAATTGGTGTAGTGGGAAATGAGTTAGGTTCCTTTTGTCCATTAAATGCAAATGATGAGAGTGTTGTACTCTTGAATGGATCACGAAATGTAGAGGGCAGCTTCTGAAGTTGTCAGACACCAGCAAACGCAATTGAGACAGTTGGGCAGACAGGCAAATGAGAGTGTGTGCTGAAAATGCAGCTGTCAGGAGAGAGAAGACAGCAAACACAGGCAGCAAAGGAGGTGGTGATAGCTGGAGGAGGGACGCTGATGGCTGGGCAGCAGCTGGAACTTGGAAACACAATAGTAGGGTTGACGTGGCGGGCTGTATGATAGCAGTGGGGTGAACAACAACAATTGCCTGGCTGACAGCAGCAAAGAGAGGGCTGAAAACAATCATGAACAGTGTGGAATGGTTGGACAACACGTGCCTGATGATGGAGGGTGATGATGGGCAGCTCTAGTAAGATATCCTTTGCAGTGTGGACAGCAAGGATCTATCACGTGCAATCTGAAAAATGAGATTAAGACTGAATGGAGGGCACCATGCCTATTTATAGAAAGTTTGGGTTCTCAACAATCTAGAAACTCTCCTTGTTTTAGCTCTCTTGAACCGCTCCTTGTTTTAGGGTTTTTACATTAAATAGGCATATTTTAGGCCTATTTAAGAGGCTAATCAACATGTACTGCATGTTTTAGCTCAATAGTTAATCCTATACCTATGTAACCCTAAGTAAGAATGATATTATAGTATCCTCTGGCTGGAACTTCATTTGTTGGAGTTCTCCATAGAAACAACTCAATTTCACCAATTTCTTGTGACAAATCTTTGAATTTTCTCTTTCTATAGCTTCCTATCTATTCTCTTAGCCATATCACAGCTTGCCTCAAAAGAGCCCAACCAAAAATACAATCCTAGGAGGGTGTAATTGAAGAATTTGTGCTGTAACCCTTAATTTTATAGCACAAATTAGGATTTGATAGCCACCTCGAGAAGTGTGCTCAGAATTTGGGGCCTATGACTTGGAATTCAATAGCTGAAATTTGAAATTTCAGGGAATTCCAAGAGGCTAGCTAGCCAACATAGAATTTGGGGCTGAATTTGTCATCCAAGGAGCAAGGTGAAATCCCCTGCTAGATCATGGCGCAAATTAGATTGAAGGTTTGCTAGTCATTTATGACAGCAAGTGGCATTTGGATTAGTGGAGGAGATTGACGGAATTAATTTTAGTGTACTCCAACAAATTGTAATATAAGGTAAAGAAATACTGCAAGAGATGCGAATTTTGGGGCCAACAAGGTGTTCAATGTTCAAAATTTAATTGGTAACATTTCAATTTCAGTTAATAGTCATTGCCATGTGGCATGTAGTTGCTTGTTTGATTATATACTTCCGTATTTGCTGTATTTTGATTGTCACCAGAATGAGAAATAAACTGAATGATTTAATTAAACTTCACGAAGATTTTTAATTGAAATGAACTTTAATTTTGGTATCCCTAGCTCTTGGCATGGTGACCATTGTTCTGGCAATGAAGGATTTGACATTGGGGCATGCGGTGGGGCCATGTAGTACATGGCCAAGGTTAAAGAAGCAAGGTGCAATGTGAAGTCTTCTTTGCATATAGCCATGCTTTCAATATGGCTAGTGATATTCCGACAATCTCATTGTATTTACCTGCCTTTAGAATTCAACATTTATACTTTGGAGTCTTCAACATTCTATTGTCTCCTCTCTCTTTCTTCTCTTTGTGTTCACTTGTTTCTTTCAGTACGATTATTTGCTTCCGTATTTGTTGCACTTTGATCGTCACCAGAATGAGAATGAACTTAATGATTTAATTAAGCTTCACGAAGATTTTTAATTAAAATGAACTTTAATTTTGGTATCCCTAGCTCTTGGCATGGTGACCATTGTTCTGGCAGTGAAGGATTCGACATTGGGGCATGTGGTGGACAAGTGTGCAGGTCATGTAGTAGATGGCTAGGGCTAAAGGAACAAGGTGCAATGTGAAGTCTTCTTTGCATATAGCCATGCTCTCAATACACAGTCTTCTTTTCATTTGCACATATAGCAATCATGTATATTATTTTGTCTCTTGGCATGGGGATTTCATTGGGCAGCCTCGAAACTCCATATATAACAAGGTATGCTGCTATTTTTGAGCTAAATATAAGGAAAATAGGTTATGGCAGCACTATAGACTGAGATCCTTTCTTCTTCTTCTTCGAGATCTCAAGCCAAGTGCACTTTTTGGGCAATTTTGTCGCGAAGAAAGCGACATTCTCATAGTTTCATCGTCACACACACACACACACACACACACACACACACACAAAACACACACACCCATCCAAAAAGTTAAATTCTTTCTTTTAGTCCGATATAATACAGTTCTGCATTTGCTGCACTTTGATAGCAACCGCGAGATCCAGTGAAGAATGCTTCACAATAACTGCCATATGAGTTGCCATGGACCACCCAAAAGATAGGTTGGCCCTAGCACAAAGGGTGGAGGTGCCATTCGAGTGGCCAAAAGGTGCAAACAAAATACCCAAACCCTAGGCATGCTGCTGTCTTCCAGACTCTAGTGGGCTTAATGGCAGCTATGCTATATGGAATCTAATTGATTTACAACAGAGATTTGCCACACATCTAACTACTATGAAAACCCTAGGCACTCTGCTGTCTTCCAGACTCTAGTGGGCTTAATGGCAGCTATGCCACATGGAATCTAATTGATTTACAATAGAGATTTGCCACACATCTAACTGCTATGAAAACAACTATGTTACGTACGAAAGGCACAGCTGCAAGACTTCCAATAGCACATCCATCGATTGAGGTTCAATGATATTGTAGTTCACCAAAACTCAAAAAACTCTAGGAATGTTTTGTGGAGTCTCCAGACTACTCTAAAGTTGCAAACAGCAGTTGCATGCTAGTGTATTGCAGGAGATACATTTGTGATTAGGTGGATGCTCTATCAATTATGAAGCAAGGTTTTTGTAAACCTTCAGTTTTGAACACACATTTGAACTGGGAAATATTTGAGTGCTTGTTTTTCTTTTCAAATTTGCACATGGCACAGGTACTTTCACTTGGCAGGCATAGCATGATGAGACTGAATACATGTTTGAACGGGGAAACAAATGAGTGCTGGGTTCTCTCTTTTCAAATTCGCACATTTGTTAAAGCACAAGTACCTTCATTTGACAGGCATGGCATGACTTTGATGGTTCCCTATGGAAGAAGTGTAAGAAACTGGCTGCGGCAGCTAAAACTTTACCTCCTCCAGGAGTCAGGCTTCTAGGCAATGACATACATGAAGGTGCTCTTTCCTTGTGCATGAAGGATGCAAGATGTGCTGATGTAGAGGATCTTCTTGATCTTTCTTGCAAGGATTGCAAGGATTATCTGCCTCCAACCAAACCCTCTCTTGTAGTTGTCAACCCTCCATGGGGTGCAAGATTGGAGTTCACCAGGTGAGGTGTTGTTATAAGTGTAGGTTTTTTCTCTTATTCTGGATTGTTGTAATCATATTTGCAACCATAAACAGCAATGCTTTAGAAGCCTTGCATGCTTGTGACCTATTGAAGAAGAATCCAGCTTGTTATTAGTTAACCATAGTAGCTTACTGATTTCTCTTCACCTTGCATTCGACTACAGAGATGATGGACTGGAGGATTCCTGGCAAAAGCTTGGACAGCTCTTGAAGCAGCGCTGTAACAATTCAGACGTGTATATCCTTAGTGGAAATGCATCTGCTACGAGAGGCTTAAGGATGAAAAATGACAAAAGGTGGCCTATCACTGTTGGTGGTGTTGAGTGCAAACTACTGCATTATCATGTTCTGCCACCCAAATGCACAGATGTTCTTTGAGGCGTGATGCTGAAAACAAATTTTGTCTTCTATGAAGTTCTACACTGTCTCATTGGTATGGATCAACCTTTCTCCTGGTGGTTCTGATTCAGCCTAAATTCTGTTCTATCAATTTTGACACAAGTCAACAGCTGCTTTCTTGATCTTATAACTGATTGACCTATTTAATGGTCTATACTAACTGTGACATCTTGTACTTTTGTAATCGTAATATGTATTGAACTTAAAAAGTGCAAATTAAGCACTTGTCTTTTTTGTGCAAGCTTTAAGCTGTGAAATAACTTCTTCTTTGTCTTCTTGTCCTCGTTAAGTCCCTTGTCTGGTGTGTCTCTTTTGCAGAACACATGATATATGCTATGTAATTATGATAGCCATGTGAATTGATTACTGGGTATTAACTTTAAAAAAAGAAAGATTGGTTGTGGGGTTTTGGAATTTTTTTTTTGTTTGGGGGGGGGGGGGAACACATGCAAGACTCTTTAGCCATACTTGCATTATCTAGAAACTTTATGCAAAGAATCTGTCTCACATGATACCCTGTCCTACACGTTTCTATGTGAACCTAAAGCTAGCTTTATATTATGAGTGTGTGCACTGACACACACATGATGCAGGGATTTATGTCTCAATAATGTTCACATAGACACGTTACACATGATGCGGGGATTTTTGTCTCAATAGTGTTCACATACACATGTTACACATGGATATTTCTCTCTAAACAGGCCCCTTCCCCCTTAGGCCATATCTTGCCTCTTCAAGTGTGCACATCATATTCTCACTCGTGTACATATCCAATTCAATTGTCCTCATATGGAGGAACAAATCATAGATCAATGAGAAGTCACATTTTGGAGGACTCATGATGAAGATTAGTCCATGATAAACATTGAAACATTTTTGGGGGTTTTGCCTAAAATTGGTATAGGAGTGTGCTATATATGTTTTTGAATATCCCTTGTTAAGTTTTTATCCAATTAATGAGCTTTGATATAAGCTTGTGCTCCAGCCCGTAACAATCATTCTGCAACAAATCCCATCTATTTGTTTTCTCTTTCCTTTTCCCAAGTCCATCATTTTGCATGTCAAATGTTAGCCTGCCTATTTTAGTTAGTTAGTCTGTCATCTCCTGGCTGTGAGCTCCATCAGAGTCTGATGGAGACATAGGAGTTCTAACAGTTTTGTGTGCTTTTCTTGTCAGTTCCCAGCCCCTGGATGGCCATGTCAGCATTTTACCTGCGTGAGAGTGCCACCTCAGCATTATCACTGACATGCCAGCATTTCTGCACTTTTTAAATGCAGCTGACTGCAATTAATGCAGTCGGACAGTGCAGACGGCCATATTATGGCAGCAGTTTGTTGGGAATAAAGGCCTCGTGCCTTTTAAATGTGCTCGGGTGTGAACACACCCTTAGCACTTGTACTTACACATATATATCTATCTAAAAACCTAAAGGTACACACTCGTCATTGTACCTACAAACGGGCTCATTCTCTTCTCTCTCTCTCTCTCTCTCTCTCTCACTATGCGTAACGATAGTTTGTCTCGATTTCCGTGCCTAACCAGTCCCTACAAACTGGTATCGGAGTTGTGGTTGAGGCGTTCATGCCTCTTGGAGTTCGAATAGGATAGGCGAGCAAGTCGTGAGCTATAGAAGGTCCAGTGTGGACCACGGCGACAACAGGCGTGTGACAGGCTGGGCGAGTAGGCAATGGCCTGATACGGGCGACTCTAGCAGATGTGACATGTGGGTAGCGGGAGCAGCAATTGACTGGAGCAGGCGACTGCAGTTGACGTGGACCAGGTGCGTGATGGGCAGAAGCTGACAGGCGACCAGCTAACGGTGATTGTAGCGGACCGGACGACTTCAGCAAGCTACCAGCGGGCAGCAATTTGGCAGGCACGACAGGTCACAGACTTGAACGGCCCGTTGACCCACAATTTTTTCTCTTCTTGTTTTTCCAAAAATATGCAGTGGTCTTGGACTGCGGGGTGTTACCACCTTTTCCATAGCCAGCTTCCCGTCCAAGGGTATGTGCAACATTTTCTTGGAACGAGGCCACAGAATTTCTTCCTTTTCTTCCATAACAATTTTTTTTTCTATATATATTTTTTTCTTTTCTCTTGCCCTACTCCCGAGGGTGTTTCCACCTTTTCTTGAAGAATAGGTTCGCATGACAAGGACTGAAGTCCTTTATATATATATATATATATATATATTCTATTATTATTTTTCTACTGGAAGAGTGGAATGGTAGGAATTCCATGTATCAAAACCATCATTGCCACCTTTGCTACATTAGATGAAAAGGAAACCAAGGAGGAGGGGAATGTGATTGTGAGGGGCTAACAGAGCAAAACCACATCATTAGGATCAGCAAGAGGGTTATTAGGAGCATTAGGTAAAGTCGTATCAACCATCATGTAAGGAACAAAGAAGCTATCAACGGTAATTATCAGGATCCCCAGGGAGGGTAATGTGCCTTGAGGCGATAGCCATTAATGAGGAAGGAGTCATCTGAAGCATCGACTGTCTGGATTTGGACAGAGAGCCACTAGGGTTGACGACAAGTACCTTATAAGGGCCTATCAAGCATCATTGAAGCTTTCTTGGAAACTTGTCAAATCAAAAATCATAGGCTAGGACTAATCACCTTCCTTGAACTCTCCTCTCCTCCAGGTGTTCGCGCGCGCAAGCATCGTGTGCAAAATCTGTGCAAAATTGAGCCAAAAATTTGGGGCTTTTCTCGAATTTGGGGATCTCAACGCAGAATTGGACAATCTAACTCAAAAATTGCAAAGTCGGTGCACATTTGTCCCGGAATTTTGAAGCTTTTCACATTTTAGTGAAATTCTTTCAATTTCAGTGAAATTAGTGCACGCAAGACTTGGAAAATTTGGGGATTTGTCCAGGTTTGGTGCGCGCAAGATGCAATAGTGATATCTTTCTTAGAAATTGCAGGAATTTGTGACATTTTGTCCCCGACATTTGGGGCTTTTAATGTACATGCACAAATTGGGCTGAAATTAATTCAATTTCTCGACATTGAGGCACATTGAACCCCGTGCAATTTGGGGCTTTTGCAATTTGGGCAAAATCTGTGCAGCATTTGGTCATTTTATGTACATGCATGTTGAATTCCACGCAATTTGGACATTAACACTTGGTAAAATTTGGGGGTTTTGCTGAAATTTTCCTATTTTGGCAAAATTGGCCTGTTTTATGCATGTCTGAGAAAATGCAGATGTGTGTTTGATGCTTTGAGCACAAAATTTTGGGGCTTTTGACCGTTCGTGTCAGATTTTATGCCCGTGGGTACATGCACAACAGAAATTGCAGATGAAATTTTGGAATTCCTCATGTAATGTGATGCATATGCCCTTGGAACAGCTGTAATCAGTTAGATAATGCTGTAGCACATTGTTTGTTGCTTCTGAAAATTTAATTACAGATTTGAAATTTGTGCTTCTGTGTGGTCATTTATTGCTGATTGGTACTTGTTTGTACCTTGGTCACTTGGGTGACAGTTTGGGCCTGCATTTGCTGGTTTTTTGGTCGCATTTGGGCTGAAAATCATGGCTGGCAGCAATGACAGCAGTAATCTGATGCACATAAAGAAGCTTGAAGGCGCACATAACTTTGCAATTTGGCAAAAGCAGTGCTACAATATCCTATTACAAAAGAAGCAGCCAAAGCCGATCAAAACCAAAGGGGCAAAGCCCACAGACATGGATCAGGACAATTGGGATGAGTTAAATGAGCTTGTAGGCTCAACCATAGAGCTATCGATTTCTGATGCTTTGCTCTTCAACATTGAAGGTTTGGATTCTGCATATGCTATATGGACTAGACTGGAAGAACTGTATGCACAAAAGAGTGTTGCAAGCAAAGTGGATTGGTTGAAAAAGCTTATGGATTTGCGTATGAAAGAGGGTACAGCAATGTCTACTCACTTGAGTGAGTTTAACTCAATTTTCAGACAGCTGGTTGCCTTGAAGTTCATGATTGATGAAGAGAGGTATTGGCAGGTATTGGCAGTGTGCCGTTACAATTTCATCTTGGCTCTGTCTTTACACTTCAGCATGTACAGCATATACCTCAGCTCAAGAAGAGCTTGATTAGCATAGGGCAGCTAGATGATGATGGTTTTCATACCACCTTTGGTGATGGAAAATGGAAGATCTGTAAGGGATCAAGAGTGATTGCCAGAGGTTGCAAGAGTGATACTTTGTATCCACTTCATGTATCTAGTGTGTGTGACCATGTTGTTGCCGTGACCGAGTAGCCAAGTGTTTCTTTGTGGCATGGCCGGTTGGGACACATGAGTCAACAGGAATGAAAGTGCTCTTTCGTTTGGGTTACTTGCCTTGTCTTCGTTATGTTGATTTTAAGTATTGTGATCATTGTATTTATGGCAAACATGCACAAACGTCCCACAAAAAGTCTCTTTCTTTGAAATCTTCTTCTCTAGAGTTAGTACATTCGGATGTATGTCAAATGTTAGGATTATCTTTAGGAAGAAAGAAATATTTTGTCACCTTTGTCGATGATGCTACACGGAAAGCATGGGTTTATTCTATTCGTAGCAAGGATGAAGTGCTTGACAAGTTTAAAAAATTCTTAGCATTGGCTGAAAATCAAACAGATAAGACCCTTAAGCGTCTTCGCTTTGACAATGGTAGGGAATGTGTCCAAGGCCTTCTAGGTATTTTGTGACAGCAAAAGGATAAAGAGGGAGTTCATTGCCCCTCATAATCCACCCCAAAATGGAGTTGCAGAGCCTATGAATCGGACCATACAGGATAAGGTCGGTACGATGTTGTCTCATGTTGCATTACCCCATGGTTTTTGGGCAGAGGCTGATATGACAGCCGTTCACTTAATTAATCGGTCAAACAGGTCTTTTGGGGGGGAGTTGCCCAAGAAGCGTGGTCGGGCAAGAAGGTGGAAGGAGACCGATTAGTCTCTGCACGCAGCCCACAGTGTCAGTAAGGGCACCAGATCAGGCTGATGATGATGGCAGCACCACCACGGGGGAGGAGTGTCGGAATTTGCAAGAAGACAAGTGATCAAGTGGGGAGGGGACTGTCTATAAATAGGCAAAAGGACAAACCCTAACCCAAATCCTAGAAATGCCCTAAAATGGGCGCCCCACAATAGTGACCAAAAAGTGGCCAGGCAGCCAGTGGCTGCCCACTAAAAGAGGAAAAAAAAAAGCACATCCTAAGACAGCCAGTCGAGAGTGACTAGCCTCCCCCATCATAACACACGACAGACATGTTAGAGCTCCTAATGTCCTCGCCTGACTCAGATTGAGGCTCACAGGCAGGAGATGACAAGGCATGACAAACATGATTGTTAACAGAAATGATGTTGGAAATGATCAGCCAGCTATTGCCCATGAAAATGAGCCATTACATGTGCAGGAATAGCTAGGACAACAAGCTATTAATGCTGATTTGCAGGCTGAAATGCCAGGACAACATGCGGAAAATTGAAATTTGCAAGAACAGCTAGCAAACAATGACCATTGGGTTAGGAGATCGTCTAGGGCTACTAGACAACCTGACAAGTTTGTTCCTGATGCAATTAATGTGGCTGATTATGTCATGTTGACAGACTATGGTGAACTGTCTTGCTTTAAGGAAGCAATGGACAGACAAGACAACAAGAAATGGTATAAAGCCATGCTGTCAGAGATGGATTTTCTTTTAAAAATGACACTTGGGACTGGTGCAGTTGCATAAAGGACAGAAAACCCTTCCATGCAAATGGGTTTACAAGATGGTCACTTCTGGTTCCTCACCAAAGTACGAAGCAAGATTGGTTGCAAAGGGGTACAAGCAGGAGCATGGAATTGACTTTGATGAGATTTTCTCTCTTGTGGTCAAGATGACTACATTGAGAACCATTTTGGGCTTGGTTGCAGTTGAGGATATGGAGCTCATATAGATGGATGTAAAGACTGCGTTTTTACATGGTGATATGCATGAAGACATATATATGTAGCAGTCTAAAGGGTTTGTTGAACAAGGGAATGAAAAAATGGTATGTAAACTCAAAAGGAGTTTGTATGGGCTGAAACAAGCACCAAGAGAATAGTATCATAAGTTTGATACATTCATGCAGTCCCAAGGCTTTCATAGAAGTCAAGTGGATCACCGCTTGTACACCAAGAAGGCAGCAGATGCTAGCTTGATTATCTTGGTTTTGTATGTTGATGACATGCTGATTGCTGGGAGGGATACTCATGCCTTGGATTCATTGAAGCAAAGTCTTCATGGTAGCTTTGATATGAAGGATCTTGGTGATGCAAATCACATTCTTGACATGGGAATACTCAGAGATAGATTGAAAGACTTACTCTTTCTATCTCAGTAGGAGTATATCTCCAAAGTTTTGCAACGTTTTAATATGGAGGGGGGGAAAACAATTGGGGTTATGTGAAACTTAGTGCAGAGGATAGCCCTACATTTGATGATGAGAAGGCTGAAATGGCCAAGATACCATATGCTTCAGCTGTTGGCAGTTTGATGTATGCTATGGTTACTACACGTTTTGACATTGCCTTTGCAGTGGGAGTGGTTAGCAGATACATGATGGCAACCCCTGGCAAGAAGCATTGGGATGCCGTGAAAGGTAGTATTATGAGATACCTCAAAGGCACAAAGGAGTTGTGCATCTGCTTTGGAAAGCAGAAGGCATCTGCTGTTGGCTTTACGGATGTAGACTATGCTGGTTATGCGGATTGCAGGAAGTCCACTTCTGGGTATGTGTTAACTTTCACAGGAGGAGCAGTCTCTTGGATCTCCAGGCTACAAAAGTGTGTTGCATTGTCTACTATAGAGGCAGAGTATGTGGCTGTTGTTGAGGCATGCAAGGAGGCTTTATGGCTTTTACGTCTGGTGGGAGAGCTTGGCATCACAGAGTTACATGTTCTCCATTATGATAGTCAGAGTGCTATCATGCTAGCACGGAATCTTGTCTTTCATGCAAAGACAAAGCACATACATGTGAAGTATCACTTTATTAGAGATGTCCTTGACAACAAGAGCATTGAGCTTGTCAAAGTGCATACAGATGATAACCCTACAGACCTTCTCACAAAGGGTTTTCCAGCAGAGCGGTTTGCTCATTGTTGATAGATGATGGGAGTTGGATAGATATATGTATTTCAGCTTTGTATATACCTAGACTTAGCTGATTCTTTTTTCCTCTTCAGACACATTGCCTTTAGGTGGGAGGTTGTTGGGAATAAATGCCTCGTACCTTTTAAATGTGCTAGGATGTGAACATACCCTTAGCACTTGTACTTACACATATATCTATCTAAAAACCTAAAGGTACACACTCGTCATTGTACCTATAAATGGGCTCACTCTCTACTCTGCTCACTCTCACTCTCTCTGTCTTCACTGCGCGTAATGACAATTTGTCTCAATCTTCGTCCTTAATCGGTCCCTACACAGTTGGCCAGTTTTGTCGCTTTTCAGCTATTTATAGTTGATGTTTAGGCTGGGACAGATCACTTTTGTCGTGAGGACATGTATTTTTAAAACCTCACTTAATATGTGGATTAGTTTTTAATCACATGGTTAAGTAAATGTTGCATATGTGAGGTGTAATTGGGATTAGAGTAAATTTACGAGCTCGGGACCCGAGAAAATCGGGCGATGTCAAAGGCAAAAGTTGCTCTAAGTTATGCCACACAGGTTCTTGGTGGTATTTGGTGTCAGTTGTTGGCCTAGGTCATTCATTTGACCATAAGCGTCAGTTGTTGATATTAGAGAAGTGATATTTAATGGTATCTAACGCCAATCTGATGCTCAAAGATGGTGTAGAGACACTCGGGAATGAAGTTGCCTAGCCAATTTAATAATTGGCCAGTCAGATTATTTTTCATGGCACTGAAATAATTATTAGATTAATTTTCAGTATTTAAGGAATGAAAATTAATATTTAATTATGAATAATGCTGAAAAAACAATTTGGGAAGGCTGCGATTTGTAAAAAACGCCCATGGTAAGAAAAAACCAATCAACAACAGGTGACAACATCCATAGGTTGTTGAAATAGGGCAACAGTAGTAAATGATTGATTTTCTTTAATTCTTTGCATCTACAAGCTCTTGAGATAGGAAAGTAGTAGTAAATGACAGATTTTCTTTAGTTTTTCTCAAAGAAAGTTTGAACTTTATCTCTCCTCAGCATTCTCTCTCATCTCTCAACCTTTCTACAGACTTGCTTCGAAGATCACAACATTGAGATCACGAGAGGTTGAGAAATTTCAGATATCTCTGTTGTAAATCCTAATCTGCAATAGAAATTAGGGTTTGGCAGTAGCCTTGAGAAGTGTGCCAAAAATTGGAAGCTCCAAGACTTTCATTTAACAAGGTTGAAGCTGTTGTCAGCCAAATTCAGGTGGAGGAACCAAAAAATCAATGTATTTGGGGCATTTTTCATCTCCATCAAAGTGAGTGAAGGCCAATTGATTGCTGAATCAAGGGGCAAATGAGATTGAAGGCTTGTTGGTCATTTTGGACACCAAGGGGAGTTGGAATATTGAAAGGGATTGGAAGAATCCCATTGTACATCAACTTCTTCTTCAATTAATTTAAATAAATACTGAAAGGGTCTCCAATTTTGGGACCAACAAGGTATCCATTGTCTAAGATTGTAAGTTCATTTGCATTTCTCAGTTGTGTATTAAACGTTACTGCTATAACTAAGTTGTAATTAGGGAATTGCCATCCATCCATGGAAGGGAGGCTGGTTTCATGGTTCCATCACCGGGATTACCACTCAATCCCTTGATATAGTGGGTCTAAGGCACCTGATTGCAAGCCAAAGCTTTGTGCTAGTGTTGATTTTCTCTCAGTTGAGAAATTACAACAATGTCTTCATACGGTGAGATGGACTTGAGCAGTGATGATGCCTCTTAGTATGAACATTCACATGGGAATGAAAGAAATGCAATGCCTGACCTTGGACAAGGTTCAGACCATGGACAAGAAGTTGAAAATGTTGTTGTTGGGCAAGTTGCACGGCCTTCAGGGCATAAGGAGGTTGATGATTAGCAAAGTGATAAGGAATTTGATGTGACCAGTTCAAGAATCAGATGAGGACAACAGTAAATCTACTTTCTGAATTGGCAAAGGATCCTCAATTTACCCTATTTTTAAATGTTCCAAAGAAGGACAGTAAAGGCAAGATGAAGAAGACATCTTTTACACCTTTGGGACATCATGATGCACTGAAGATAAAGCCAAACCCTTCATTTGAAACTCCCAAAGATGCTAATGCAATAAAATAGTTGATACCTACAGGGCAAGGAATGCAAATGCAAGGCTATCACCAATCCAATGGATTTTGGATAGCCAGGCATGCATGATATGATAGGGCAGCTAGGATATTTTGGTGGAAGTATGATTTTTCAAGCTATGGTTGGATAAGGATCGCATAGGGGAATGTATGGCACAAATCCCTATGGTATGTAGCAACCAATGCATGGTGTGCAAGGCCTAATGTATTCGGGTATGGTTGGAAATATGCAAAACCCTATGTATGGCATTATTGGCTTGATGCATGTGTACCCCCAATGCTTGAATACTGGTCATGCAAATGCTCTGTTTGGTGTTGGTTTTGATGTAAATTGAGCAAATATACCCTTTTTGTAGCAGCCAATGTATGACAACTTGACACCCAAAGGTGCAGCAAAAGACTATGATGAAGGTGGAAAAGCAGTGAAGTTTAAGTCATTCAGTGGTGTACAAGATAGGCTGAAAGGTTTAACTGTCATTCAGTAGTTTGATACAACCTATGTAGGGAAAAACTTCACGGAGTTTTCAAAGATTTGAAAGGCAGCCACTTTCTTGAAAGGGAATGCATTACAGTGGTGGTTCACTCTTTTGATGCAAGGTAGAGCACCGTCAATGTGGGTATAATTTAAGCAAATGTTTGTATCGAATTGGTTGATAAGTACCTTTGAGGTGGACATCATGACAGCTTGGAATAAGTTGGATGCTAAGGAATGTAAGAATTTGGAGCAATATAATAAGAAGTTTTGGGATGCATTGCTGCTAATTACTCCTTATCGCCCTGTACCCCCTCATGAGCAAGTGAAAAAATATGTTTGTGGGCTATCCAAAGGAATCAGGGATTTTTGCATTAAATCCATCGTGTCTAGTATGTCTCAGCTCATAGAGACTGTTGCTACAGCCAATGCTTGGCTACGTGGGAAGGACTCGGGCTTCCTAGAGACTGGGAAGAAGCTGAAGTAAAAGTTGTTAAAGGTTGAGAGAAGGGGCATATTTGAAAAACAACTAGAAAAGTGGCCAAAACAGTAAAAAAAGGGCTCGAAAACATTGGCACAACATGGGAATCGATGGTTGCAAATAAATGTTTTATTTATGAATATGAGACTCACATTACAAGGGACTGTCCCAATAGGCAGTAAGATGGAAAATAAGAAAATCACGGAAATTCTAAAGGAAAGAAGCTCAAAACATTAGTGGGATTGGAGTTCGATGTTGTTAGCGATTAGCCCAATGATGATGCTATTGAGTTGTGTAGAGCATGAGGCAAAAATAGGGATTAGTATGCATTGAATTTCTTTATGTAACATGTTTGTCTATCGATTGTCCAGGCACATTTTTAGCGGTCAATTGAAACTAATCGACGCTGCTTGGCGCTCCCATGGAATGTTACGGGGTTTGTTGCCTAGGGTTTCTCGAGTCCACCTCTCAATGGAATGTTCGCGACCAAACCCATTGGGATCAACGTGAAATTTGTTATTGGCTCATTGTTCTGGCTTATTTACACTTTCCTAGATATCTCCTTTGTGGTGGCATTGTTGTCTTCTTTCATGAAGACTCGTAGTCACGCTCAATAGAGAGTCACTTTGCGTGTTTTGCGCTATTTACAGGGGACTTGATCCTATGGGATCATGAACGAAGAGGGGGACTACTCTTTTTGGATGGAGTGATTTAGATTGGGCATGTGATGTAGTTTCGAGATAATCCACTATATGTCATGCTCTCTCCTTTGGATTGGGAGCTACTCGTGGAGTAGTAAGAAGCAGCCTATTGTGGCACTTTCTTCTATAGAGGATGAGTATCTTGCCCTTTATTCCATAGCTATAAAGATGGTTTGCTCCATTAGATGTTGGTAGAGATTGGTTTTCCACAAACAAGTCCCACTCAACTATGCGTGGATAATTAGAATGCCTTAGCTTTGGCTAAGAACCCTTTGATTCATGCTCTCACAAAGCATATAGAGGTTCAATAACATTTATGTATGGGAGCAGAGCATGGATTTCGAGTTAGTAGTGGTCTATTGTCTTACGGTGGACAATATGACTATCTTTTCATGAAGCCTTTGCCCAAGGCTTCTATGCTTCATCATTTGTGATTGTTGGATCTTTGGACTCCTAGGATCTGAGAGGGGTTGTTAGCCTGCCTATTCTGGTATGTAAGTTTGTCATCTCCTGGTTGTGAGCTTCGTCAGAGTTTGATGGAGACATAGGAGCTCTGACAGTTTTGTGTGCTTTTCTTGTCAGTTTCTAGTCTCCGAATGGCCATGTCAATATTTCACCTACTCAAGAGTGCTAGGTTAGCGTTATTGCTACCACGTCAACATTTTTCATTTTTAAAGGCAACTGACTGCATTTAATGTAGTTGGATAGTGCAGACGACCATATTTAGGCAGTAGTCAACTACATTTTTTTTCCTTACACATTGGTACATGCATTAGATCATCATCAATGGTGTCATATCTCGATACAAATGGTCATGCCTTATGGTAATTATAATATTAACATCTTTTATGATAGCCCATTTATGTGTATACCTAACCCCTTCAAGTGAATGAGAAGTCAAAGTTTGATTTTGGGATTCCTTTGCATACATGAGTGTCAACATCTTGACATTCCACATCATCATCTAGTAAGGGTTGTAATTATCCACAAATTATCTTGAAAACACATTCCCATCAAATACATTAAAGATCACTTTTTTAGATTGAAATACGAATACAATGTAATTCTTGGTGTGAAGGGACCTTAGGGATGTGGTCTCTCTTTTCTTTTGTTTATCTTTTACCATATCTCTATTACTTGTTTGGCTAGAGGTTTGCTCTTGAGACAATGAAAAAACTTGAAATTTGACTATAAAGGCCGATGTGTCTATCATATGGATAAACATGTTGCAACCTTTGTATTTGAATGCTGAATTTGCAAAAAATATTAAACAAGATCATGATAAATAATTTGGTCTTCTTATGCCTTTTTCTATCTTACTTAGAACATGATATTGACCATCATTGATTGCTTTAGCAAACATGCTTACTTCATCCCATGTAAGAAAATATTATCTCAACCTCACATGTTGCTCTCTTGTTTTTGGAACTTCTTAATCATGGTTTGCCTTAAGTTATTATGTTTGGTTGTGATCCTCATTTTTGTACTTTGGATATCTTTATTCTTTGACCTTGGGGCTAAAATTGATTCTAGTTTTGCTTTTCACATCAAAACTAATGGGTAGATTGAAGCCACAAACATCACAATTCTTGGCTTTTAATGTTCTTATATTATCTTATGGCTTGGCATTTGGGATTTTTACCTAGATCTTACACTATCTCAGGAATTGATAATTGATATTCTTACCTAGATCATCTACTATTTGTATATAGCAAGCACCTCATACAACCAAAAAAAGGAATGTGTTGAGATTATTCATTTTATGCTTATACTTGCACATCTTTTGGCTAACCGAATTCTTGGTGTTGATATTAACTAGATGCCACTAAAATTTAGTTGGCCAAGTTAACTTCATCACTAGAGCCCAGCAAGCCTATTGGACATTCAAGAAGAGAATGGTTATGTATGGCTTAGATTAGAAATTTAGAAAAGCATCAACTTAAAATATAGAAAAACATCTAATTGTAAACTTACCTTTAAGATTCTATGGTCCCCCTTTAAAATGGTTCACAAAATTACTAAAAGTGCATTTAGACTTAAATTCTTTCCCATTGGAAATATTGTTTTGTGAAAAAGGTGTGGTTAATTATAATACTCAGAAGAAGTTTATAAAGAAGTACAAGGTCTTAATAGTCTAGTTGGGGGCTAACTACAAATTGAAACATAGTTACACATTCAAGTCTCTCAAAAGTGATGTTGGGGGATGGGGAAGAGAAGCCATGGAGAGGGGATGTAATGCCATGGACAATAACTTGCTTGTAACATGAAAAATAGGCCATGTCCAACCCGGATATGAATGAATTATTGATGAGGCTCCCACCATTGTTGAGACTCACCTTGTAGCTATTCCAATTGGCCATGATGTGAGTGCATGATGGAGAAGTATCCCATTGCTAGAGTAGTGTACACTAAAAGGATCCCATTGTTGAAAATCATATGGTAGTCTGCCTTCTAGATGTCCTCTTGATCTCCCAAACCTACTATTGTGATGTTGTAGGCTCCAATACTTGGGGTTTGGGCAAGACCTCTAGGCCTAATATGGCCCATGAGCTGGGTGCAACGATGAAGCTCATGTTAGTATCTTTGCTTTGTACTATAAATGGTGGCCTTGGCTAATTGATTGCTAGTAGAGGGCCCTCCACGAAATGCACTCCAAATTAGGTGCAACTCAGTGGACTTGTCAATAAACTCCTTACCAAACCAATTGTGCTACCTCGCATGACCATATGTAATACTTTCGAGTCTCCAAGTGCTACTGTGGGTAGTGCTTGTGAGACTTTGTCTTGCTACATTTGGGTCAGTCAGCTCTCGATTGCTAGCCCTTACACGCGATAAGCCATATGAAATGGGATACTCTCCTTGATTGCTAGTAATCCCACATGCATAGCCGAAAGGTCATGTAGAAAGTATCTGTAATGCTAGGCTTTGCCCAATGTTTGTTGCCTATGGGGTCTCATCCATGTCAGCTTGCATCACTGAATGTTGGCCAATCTTGACCATGTTAGCAAAAAAACTTAATAGCTTCTAGGTGATTCCTAAGGCTGGCTAGAGCCACTCTCTTTAATCCCAACCCAATTGATCCAAAGGCCGCCTTGTATTCAAACTCAACTCATCCCAACCCAACTCATCCAAAGGCCACCTTGTATTCAAACTCAACTCATCCCAACCCAACTCATCCAAAGGCCACCCTCCCAAACCTAGAGGCACCACTCTTGGATATTTGACTAGGTAATGAGTGGATCCAACTGCCATGTCTTTCTTTGGAGGTTTATGAATTTGATCCTCCTTTAAGGGATATCAAGGAAGTCTAGACCCTACTATTCTCTACCTAGAGCTTATTGGCCACCCTTCTATATTGAGAAGAAGGTGGTTTGTTTTGGGGTGGGGAACCCATGACTCTTAGCATCACATGTAATGCATTAGGGAAATATGGACTTCCAAAGGGCCTCATAAGAAAGAGAGTAGGAGAGGATTGCTTTTTTCGATCTTGTACCATGGTGGGATTAAGATGTAATGATGAAAGGGAAGGGAATCTGGTTTTCTTGTGAAAAGAAATTGGTGATTTTGGAAGAAATTTGAGAAAAAAGAGACCATAATTTTAGTTTATGACAATAACAAATAGGTGATACTTCACAAGTGGCTCTTTCTCCTAATGGTAGGGTAGAGGGCCCATAAAGGTCGCCTCAGCAGGGGGGTGGGTTTCTCAAGGGCATTATCACTTCCCTTGCTTTCCCCATACAAAACTTATGTGGCACATGGGAATGGAATTGCTTGGTGTGGGGACATGTAGCATGCACTTTTAAGCCTACATCTTTTGGCTCTACAAAATTTCACAATTTTTAATTCATATTTCTTCCCCCAAGAAAAATATTCAAATTTGTATTTGAAAACTCCCTCCAACCACCTTTCCACATATCAAGCCATAAGTTATTTTAGGAACAAGCCGCCTTTTTTAAATCCAAAATTTTGTCTTTTAATTGTAAAACCTCTCAACTTTTTCGCCAAACCACTTTGTGGGCCAAAGGTAGAAAGATAAGTTGATAAAATGTGCACACCACCCTATCTCATTGGTCCATCTCAAATTTTGTGTGAATAGAGAATGGATTAAATATAATCTAAAGGCCCTTTCTTGAGTCTGTGTTTCCCCTAATAGGATGCCCACAGGTGAGGACTGTGCTATCCATCCTTGTCTTGGGTACATTGGCTCCTTTGGGGAGGGGGGCTAGCCAATCCTGGGGAATCACTACTCATCTCCCACCTCTTGACCTCTACCTCTCTTTGACATCTTACTACATATTGTAGAACCTCCAGATTCGCACTCTCATAGATATCTCTATAGCCTAACATATTAGGTAGGGTCAACCTCCTATATGTTTTTTTTTGGGGGGGGGGATGGGAGGGGGCATCCAATCCTGGGCAATCATTGCTTATCTCCCACCTCCTAACCTGTGCCCCTCTGTGACATCTTATTCCATATTGTAGAACCTCTAGATTTGCACCCCCATAGATCTCTCTCAATACCCTAACATATCAGGTAGGGCCAACCTCCCATCTAGCCCACTGTGTATGTGCACTCCCCAAGCTACATTATGTCATGGTCTCAGGTTTGTTGTAGGCTTTGCTAAACCTGTATCAAATTGTGAGGGAAAGATGTTCTAGGTAGTGTGGTTGGTGTAATAGTAAAATGTAATGTATCCACATGCCAATATCCCTTGATACACATGAATGCTTCTAAAGCACATATATCGTCGACTAAATAGACATGTGAATGGCCGAAACATGTGCAAATACCTTCAAGTTACAAGTGAGCGTAATAATAATAATACTAATAATAATAATGATGATGACGATGACGATGACGATGACAATGACGATGATAATAATGATAATAAATGGATTAAGTTTGTTAGTAATGCGAGTCCGTAATTAATTATTAATTAGGTTACCTATACTTAATTAGTATTCTATAACTAAGTTAAGGTAGTTGTTGATGTAACTAACAACAATAACAATAACAATAACAATAATTAAATAATTAACATTTAAGAAAATGAAAAATGAAGGTATGTGTGCAAAAAACCATACCTTATCCTTTTTTCATATCTTTGCAAGAGCCATTCTGTATTTGCTCGAACCATATTTGGTTCAAACATGTTAGCTTATTGTCTCTTGATATTGGTGGAGCTTTACACAACATAACACTTAAAGCACGTTGTTTGTCTTTGTTTCTATGAGCAAAGGGAACCAATTGTACAATAGCAAGACTCGTTCGCTTTGCTCACAAAAATGCAAAGCAAGTGAGATGCATCCTTGTGAGCTTTGTAAGTCCACAAACCATACAACACATGATTAGCAGCCGTGGTCATTGACAATATCAACCAAGCCAACTAGTATAAAATGAATTGTAAAACTTACAAAACCTCTTTCAAAGTTTAAAGAAGAAGGTATAAAGTTTTGAGCTTTACAAAATCTTTGGTTATTTTAAAATGACAATTGCATGTAAATTTAATCCAAAAATCCCTCCAAAATTTTGAGTTACAGGTTTTTGTATCTACTACCATTTTTTTTACATGAACACTAGCACAGATGTATAATGCTTATGCGCGTATTATTGACTCACGTTGTTAGATCTAAAGATATCATTAAGCTTACTAGATTACATCATTTGATGATAGTGAATATTGATTGTTAGGTCTAAAGATGTTAGAATTTGTCAATTCCATGGGCAATGCCCAATGTTTTAGTTAGTTGGTTTGTAGTGTGAATACAATAAAGTCGTGTCACCACTTCTAGAGTTAGTTCTAGAGTTAAATTAACTCTAGTTGAGTTCGGGCTAACTTAAGACCTATTGTACTTTCATTCTATCATTTTAGTATTTGCATCTTTTGAGTGTGAAATTGTTGTCCACTCTTGCTCATTAGCTTGTGTTCATTGTCACTCACTCTTTTTCTTCATTTCCAACATTTGGTATTAGAGTTAAATACATGGTTTCTCTATTTCCACTCTTCAGTTGGTGTTACCTACGCGAAGTTCACTTAGTGGACAAAGAAAGACGATTTGTTGTTTTGGAAGGAGAAGTTGCTGTTTAGGAAGAGAAGTTACTGTTTTGGAGAAGGTGATGCTGTTATTTTTAGCTTGATGTAATCTTCTACATAGTCTTGTGTGAACCTCTTCACACATAGCCTCTCTCAACCTTGCTCATGATATTCTCATCTTGCTCGTCATTTTCTCAACCTTGCTTGTTATTTTCTTAGCCCTATCTGTTTTTTTTTTTACAAATTAAAGAAAAAAATACAAAATCTTAATTTTTTAAATTTGGAAAAGTTAAAAAATCTTTGCAATTTCTCATATGTCTTATTTTCTCACTCCATGTTAATAAATATGGGATTTGTATCGACTTTTTTAATTTTTAAACATTTTAATTTTTTTTTGAAAAAAAGTTGGGGCTTTTGCTTGATTTGAATTTTCATGCATGGATTTTCATTGAAATTGTAACATTACACAATTTCTTTGATATTAGTTTGAGAAATTTGAGGCTTTTTAGTTTTTTAGCTTTGATATGCATCATGAGGTGGATTTCAACTGTTGGTTACTATTGGTACACGTCTCAAGGTGACACTTTTGTAGAAATTCGAATTACAAGGTATATTTTTTTAAAAAATTTTAAAAATTTTATGAAGAAATTTGGTACTTTTGCTCGACATGCATTCCAAGGCATATGACATGTGGTATAACAGTATTATCTTGCTATGAAAGTCAAATTTGGTCGCAAAATTTGGGAAAATTCAACAAAATTTAGTGAGAGTTAGCATTAAGTTGCTGTAATTTATACTTTTAAAGGCATACATTTCGAGAAAAGTGTGGTACAATGGTGCATTGCTGTTATTTTTAGACTTAGTGCTCATTTAGATGACATTGTGCACACCTTGACATGTGTGTGACATTTTGGTGCTTGTTTTTAAATATAATGGGGATTTTTGGTACTTTGAAAAGTATACACGATACTTCAGCACTCAATTATTTGGTTTGCAGATTTTGTCCATGACTATAATAGCATTGCATGATAGGGAAATAATAATCAGAGTAAGATTCTTGGTGTCCTTACTTAGGAGGACAAACTTGATGGCTCAAACTATCAGTTGTGGAGTTTTATGGTCTGTAACCTTCTTGTTTTTGTGAAAGACTTGTGGGACTATGTTATAGGTGACTTGCAGCAACCAAGAGGTCTAGTACCTTAGACACCTCACTATAATATTGAAGGATAGGTTGATGGTGTTGCTAGTGTTGTTGTTGCTCGTTTCCCTCCTATGGAAGATTAGACGAAATGGGATTGGAAGGATGCATAGGCTTTTCTTTGATTTCCTTGCCAACAAAAAGGGTCATTATAATGTGAACATGGATGAGGGTGATTGCATGATAGATTACCTTACTTATATATAGGATTTGCAAGATCATTTGCTTAATGTTGATGAGATTATTCAAGATGTTGAATTGATGAATATCACACTAAACTCTCTTCCAAATTCATATCTTGGTTTCCATACCTCTTTGATGTCGTCTTTTGGGTGGGGGGAGGGCTGTAGGCCTTTATATTTGTGGAGTTGGAAGGCCTCTTGTTGCAAGAGGAATAGTCTCAAAAGAATGTTGCATTTCGTTAAGGTGATATTGCTATGCTTTCCAAGTTCAAAGGTAAGGTAGAGTCAAGCAAAATGCAAAAAAGTAGCGAAAGGGTGATGCTAGATAGCCATAAAAAACATTGTCCAAGACTCATAAAAGTCTAAAAAAAGGAGAAAATGCCATTATTGTAAGAAGCCTGGTTACTATATTGATGGATGTAGAAAGAGAATGACCAAATAGAGAAAGAAAGACTTCGGTTTTGGTTGTCCTAGGCTAATGCATATTGCATTGGGATAGTCACTATTACTATTGCAAATGGTTTTGATTTCATGCTTCTAGATGCCTTGTTTGTGCTTGGCATTACAAAGAACTTATTGTCTATCTTTGGTTTTAGTAAGCATGGTTTTTAGGTTATCTTTGAGGATGACAAATGCATTGTTAGAGACATAGAGATGTATTACGCATTGAATCTCTACGACACCCTATATAAGAGTTTATTCTTGATAGATACATATGATAGATAGTCTCATGATGCTTTGGTAGTCACTAGTCTTTTGCTAGCTACACAGAATGCAAAGCTTTGGCATGCCCGCTATGGACATACAAGCTTTGGGAGTTTGATGACCCTTCAGAGGCGTCATATGGTAGACACATTGCCTCTAGTGTGGGAACCCCACGTCCTCAAGCATGCGATGGATGTATTTTGGATAAGATGCACAAGTTTGTCTCTAGTGGAGGCTCCACATCCTCAAGCATACGAGGGATGTATTTTGAGTAAGATGCATTGGTTTGCCTTAAAAAAGGATGGTGCAGTGCGTATTGTTTGAAAAATATAGCTTATTCACTCCGATATTTATGGTCCCATGAGGACATGTGCACTTAGGGGTTGTCCTTACTTTCTTACATTTATTGATGACTACTCATGGTATACATGAGTATATAGGATGAAGGCTAAGTATGATGTATTTATGCATTTTAAACATCTTGTGGCAAAGCTTGAGGTTGACATTAGCTTAAAAGTATAGACACTTCACATGGATAGAAGGGGGGAGTACGTGTCTTGTGCTTTTGAGATATATTTACTTGATCATGGCATTATACATCAAGCCACTATAAGAATGACTCCTCAGCAAAATGGAGTTGCTAAAATAAAGAATCGCACTCTCATAGAAATGACTTGTTGTATGTTGAAAAGCAAAGGGCTACCTCATAAATTTTGGCTAAAATGCCTTTAGTGTGCTAATCATGTGTTGAATTGTATCCCTACTAAGGCTTTGAAAATGATGACACAGTTCAAAGCTTGGAATGGCAAGAAACCCAAAGTTGACGACTTTTGGGTGTCCAATTGCATAGCTAATGCGCATATTCTGAAAGAGCTTCGTGGGGGAAAAGCTTGATCACAAGGCTATACAATGCATTTTTACAGGCTACACTTTGGAGATCAAGGGCTATCGTTTATATGATCCATGCACGAAGAAATTTTTTGTTAATAGGTATGTCATATTTATTGAAAATATTACATTTTTACATGAGCGGTTTTAAATGCTAGGCACCCATGACATTGATGATGTATTTAAGGGTCTTTTGCCACTTTCTTTGGAGTTTGTGCCTGTTATAAATGGCAAGACATACTTATTATAACAAGCTATTGTTTCACCATATGCTCCCACACAGTAGTGTATTGATGATGGTTTACCACATGTAGTGGAAGAAGCAGTGCAACATGAAAGGGTGGTTGTAAATGTATCTAAAATAGTCTTGAGATGGTTGTTACAAATTCTCCATGAAAGTAAAATGGATGCTCCTTTACCTTGGTGCACTAGAAGGGCTGCTAGACATGTAGCACATGATGTAGGGGGTGCACATTTGGCTAATTTTACGGAAGTAGATGATTGTGATGATGAGCATGTATTTATGAGACAAGTGTTCAATGATGATGAGTCTACTTTCTTAGATGAAGCTCAGCAAGATGTACATTGGATACATGCCATGCAAGAAGAGTTAAGACTTTATTGCCATTAGCTCTATATGGGATCTTGTGGATTTACCACATGGTAAGAAGGCCATAGGCATGAAATAGGTTTTTAAACTCAAACGTGATGTTGATGGCACTATTGATAGGTGCAAAGCACGGTTGGTAGCAAAAGGCTATGTATAGAAGAAGGGCATAGATTATGAGAAAACCTTTGCTCCTGCATGAGTAGGTGAGATTTGTGATTGTTATGGTTGCAAATTATGGATAGAAAGTACATCAATTGGACTTAAGACTACATTTTTGAATGCGGATCTACATGAGAATGCGTATGTGTCACAACCTCAGATTTGTGATTAAGGGAAAAGAGTACATGGTTTGCAAGTTACATAAGACTTTTTATGGTCTCAAATAGGCTCCTCGTGTATGGCACTCTAAAATTGGTGCTTATTTGTTTAGTAAGGATTCAATAATAGTCCAAATACTTCTACTCTAGAATAAAGGGGGGGGGGGGGGACTCGTTAATTATACTTTTTTATGTGGATGACATGTTGCTTAGTAGACCTAAAAGGGATAAAATTGTAGATTTCAAAGTTGAATTGAAACATGCATTTGCTATATCAGATATGGGCTGCCTATAGTACTATTTCGAGATTCAGTTCACCCAAAATCAGCATGGCATCATTATGTCAGAGTCATAGTATGTAGACGAGCTTTTACATAGGTTATGCAAGATTGTGAACCTATGTGCACTCCCATGGATCCAATCTATGCATGATGGTGAAGAGATATCTAATGTTGCAATTTATAGCCAAGCTGTTGGCTGTCTTATTTATCTTTGCAACACATGCCTTGACATTTAGTATGCGATGTCTCAGGTGAGTAGGTATATGCACATCCCAGGGACTATACATTGGCAAGTTGTTAAGCAAATATTCAAATATTTGCAAGATACTCAATCACATGCATTATTATTTTCCATGTGGGGAGACTTGCATCTATAGGCTTACACCGATGATTCAGATTGAGCTAGTGATGCAAACACTAGGTAGTCTACTACTAGACACTGCTTTTTGGGCTGCTCATCCATTTCATGGCTAAGTAAGAAACAACCTACAGTGGCTACATTGTTTTGTGAGGCTAAGTATAGGATTCATTGCAATAGTGGAATGTGTACGATTGTATAGATTGTTGGTTGATCTATAGATTTGTTTGGAGGGTCCTACACCCATTCTTTCTAATAGTCAAAGTGCTATTGTAGTGGCGTGGAATCATGTGTGTGTGTGTGTGTGTGTGTGTGTTCATGCTTGCATGAAACACATTGTGGCACATTACCATTATGTTCGAGAGAGATGCTATGTAGGAGAGATCAGTTTGATGTAAGTCCCTACACATGAGAATATTGTAGACGTTTTTACCAAAGCACTTCCTCATGAAAAGTTTGAGGCTTTTTGAAAGTCCTTGAGCTTGCTACTATTTGGTGATTGATTTTCTTGTACTTCTACCACATTGGCATTGTAGGGGGAGGGGGGGTTACAATTTGCCAATTCTATGGGTAGTGCCCAATGTTTTAGTTAATTGGTTTGTAGTGTGAACACAACTACATTAATAAGTTGTGTCACCATTTCTAGAGTTAGTTCTAGAGTTAAATTAACTCTAGTTGAGTTAGGGATAGGTCTAACTTAAAATATAATGTACTTTCATTCTATCATTCACTTGCATCTTTTTAGTGTGGAACTAGTGTCCACTCTTGCTCATTGGCTTCTTGTGTTCACGCACACACACACACACACACACTCTCTCTCTTCCATTTTCAACATAAAGATATCATTTAGCTTACTAGATTACACCATTTTGAGGATAACAAATATCTAGTAGCATAGAACAAGTGGGTCTTGATTGTCATTTGAATAATTATGAGCATTTCTTAATCCATTAAATTATCATCACATAAGAAGAGAAAACATTGACACATGAATAATTATGAGCATTTTCTAATCCATTTAAATTGTCGTCACATAAGAAGAGAGAACATTGACTACTTTGTTTGCAAAAATCTCAATTTATTACAACTCATAGGTTTAAAGTGCTTTTGAGTGCATGTTTATACTTGTAATTTATACTAAACATGTAAAACCTTTAAAATTCTCTCTTTACAATAAAGGTAGACCCATGAACAAACAATACACATATGACATAAGATATACTTGGGTTAAAACTTCTCTTGAAGACACTTGGTAGAAAACCTTGCATTCAAGAAACATGTTACACTTTTATAAGTATTTGGGGTGTATTTCCAAGTATTTTGCTTGTATTGATGCATCAAATTTGAGTGTGTATATGCACATTTGAATGTCTTGGTACTACTCTTAGACTAAGGAATGTGGCATAACTTTAGGTGAAGGATATAACATGAGTGAGATGTATAGCATGTAACATAAGTTAGTTGCACATTAATGTTTCAAGAAAATTCCTATCATTCCTTCATGTCTATAATCTCTTGTAAATTCTATTTGCTATGAACAAAGTGCTTTCACTCTATGGTCATTTCTTAGGAAAAGGTAAAGACTACCATGTAATGAACAATTGCATAACTCTCATGCATTTTTGGGTATTTCTCGAAGGCACACAACAAAGCAAGCCACCCTTTTGCATCCCTACTAATTACACAGCGAGTGTGGTTCAAAGTGCATTCAAGTGTAGTTCTCACACTCAAGTTTTTTATTTGTGGCTTATCATGCCAACATCTTCTTTCAAGGTTTATCAATAAAGAAATTCATAGATGTTAACTATTCAACCTAACAAAATCATTGAGGATAGTATTGAAAAATGGCTTGTAACACACCAAAGTAATATTGACTTATTGGTGTACATTTTGTCTTACATAGAAGTTTAGAAAATATTATCACATAATAAGATTTACTAGATACTTTGAAGAGGAATCAAACTCCAAGCACACCAAAAAAAATATGCTTGCAAAGCCATCGACTTGCAAAAAAATTTAAGAATGGGATAATAAAATTCATGAGTATAGGGTCTTCTTGCTTGGAATTGCACACCTACGTGTCCAAAGAGTATTATTTGCATTCATTTTTATCCTTTGCTAATATGTTGGTGTTGTTCTAGTCTAGTTGATGGGATAAAGGGTAATTAATTAATTTTGGTTTTTTGATTAGCTTCAAAGCCCCATATTTTCCTTATTACAATTGACCTAGACCTATCTACCTTGCTAATTTGCCTCTACTGTTGGAAAACTACCTTTGGTTACTAAGGGTATCATGTTGGTGAAAATGATAGCTCCTTTGAGAATAAAGTCAAGGATCTCAATTTATTTTTTATTTCATTTTTGAAGTTTGAAAAATTTGTACGTCACCATGCAGGCTTGGTAATTGGCATGCCAAATTTGGTTTGCCTTGGTGGGTTTGAATGTAAGAGATACTATCAATGACTAAGACACTTGGGTTAAGGAGGCATCACATGATGGCGCCCATGACATGGCAATACATCATCCATTACAAGGGTGTTTATATATGATAAAAAAGGTTATGATCTACAATGTATATGATTCATTCATAAGGAATAAAATATTATAATTTACAAAGAGTAGTTGACTTATACAATCAGTAATCTTTAAGGCTGGTTTTAGACAAGGATACACATTGGACCATATTTTCACATTAATGGGAATTATTGAGGAAGGTCGAGCATGCAAGCAAAATATGAATTACCATTTTGTGGCTTTTCATAAGCCATTTGACACTATGTGACATGCCAAACTCACAACAAGGAGGCTACATGATATTGGTGTCTTGAGGAGATACAATGGAGTATCCATGCTTTATATGACATAATGACAAAGACCTTGGAGGTATCTCAAATGCTAGAGCTCAAACAATACCACTATTGGAGTGAAATAGGGATGCTTGCTCTCACCCACTTTGTTTAGGCTTTATATACGTGACATACAACATAACACGAAAACATAAATATGGAATTACAAGAGAAATAATACTATGAGGGTATTGAAAAAAAAGGAGAGATAGGAACATAATAGACACAAAATACAAGGCACATCCATAATCTTGATTCATTTATGTCTCGAGTACATTTCCTTCATGAAGAAGTGCAATCGTGATTTGCAAAATCATGTGTGTAATAGCCTTGAACTAATTAATAATATGCAACTCAAGCATATTCACATTTGCTCAAAATATAATATTGCGGTATCATAGTAATCTCAAGGCATGACATCTGGAAAAGCTCAATGATTGGCTGGTCATAGCTAAGATCCAAACCCTTAGTACATGAAGTCAAATGCCTTATCCAACACAAACTACTCCAGAGAGTACTAGTAGGCTCCGCTGGAAGCCTTCTCCCTCAAAATGAGCCACATTGAGCAACCATGGATAGAGCCCCTCTAGGATATCCATAGCCCTCTTATGTAGTTGCATAATAGTCCCTAAACATAGTTAGATAAAAACATAGGCAATACAAAATATGAGGTAATCTCCTTAAAGACATTACTACCGCATGAATTATATTGCTCATGAATTACTACATGAGTATTAGAACTAAAAATCTATGTCAATGCCTGATTTGTGGGCTGATCTATATGATCCACAACTATAGTACATCACCTACAAAAATTAGAATAGAACTAATGTGCATGTCATGGAGTTTATTGCCTATTAGCTCCCGATGTTGGTATAGCTTTGGATCAAAGTCCTTCATATCAGTGTAGTTTTAAGCAAATATGTCCTAAAATTCTTAACAAATCTATACCAACTTTTTCTTAAATGTTCATCCCCATAGATACTCATCTTAATGCATCTAGAACTACCCACAAGATCTAAGTAAACTTGATGTACCTCATATTCAAGTACTCTAGCTTATATATTTATAGTATGTTTAAAATTCAACTTCGCTTCAATAATATCTTGTGGACTAGCTTTGTCCAAGGCCTCCTCATTCTTTGTTTGCTAGTTTTTCTACACATTTTGTAGCTTCTTATTAGGATCCTTACATGCATCTAGAACTACCCATAGGATCTAAGTTCACTTGATCTATCTTATCTTCAAGTACTCTAGTTAATATATTTATAGTATGTTTAAACTTCAACTTCGCTTCAATATTATCTTGTAGATTAGCCTTGTCCAAGACCTTCTCATTCTTTTTTTGTTGGTTTTCCTATAGGTTTTGTAGTTTCTTATAAGGATCCTTACATTCTTGCTCAAGAATGTTGGATTCTTCTTCACAATTTTTGGTCTCTTGCATAGGATAGGTGGTTTCCCACAAAGGATTATCAATTTCCTATAGAGAATTTGCACAGTTAACACACTATCTTTGGCTAAAATTTGATCAATATTCACTTTAAACATTGGGATAACTATTAGGTTATCTTGAAGAAACAATTCACCCTTATCATATTCTATTTTTGGGGCTACATTAATAGTCTATGCCTAAATTTGGGCTTTAGAATCACTTGATTAGCTAATAAAAGTTCTACCTCCTTGAAGCCATGAGGAATTATAACCATACTTGCTCCCTGGTCTTGCTTTAGCTTGGACAACCTGAGCCAAGGTCTCCCCAATAGCATTTGGTAAGAATTCCCTAACCTTCCATGTGGATCACAACAAAGCTTACTATGATTCTCAAACTTGCCACTTTTATCAATTGATTCTTAAAAGTTACCAAAGCCTTTGAAGTCTCCTTTGATAAGCCATTTTGACTTGTTGGTAGTAATGCTTGCAAATTTTGAGCAAAATAAAGCTACTCAGTGACAATGTTAACTCGTGATCTATCGTCTAGTAAGACATCATCAAACTTTCTTCCCAAGTACTCCCCTTGATTCGTGGATACCTTATAATCTATTAGCTTTGTCTAGATGGGAATAACTTTCTAACATTCTGATGTGCTTTTTGCATCTTCAACATAATTTTGCAACGCTTTTCCTTGACTAGTCATCATGATTCTTGATAGTAGCTTCTCTTTACAACTTGGTATTAGATCCAAGATTTGATCTAAAGTCTATTTCAAGGATGATCTGGCCAAGGTTCCAAATAGTCACAAGAGCCCCTCCTACTATTCATTTATGCATGTAAATTCTTGATTACCATACTTATGCTACAACATCTCTTGCAAACATTGTTCTTCTTCAACAATCTCTTGACTTTCTTATATATCTTATAGAGGATTTGCGGGGCTATACTAATTAAGCCCTCTTTTTCTTTGCAGTCTTTGCACCTGGTTTAGTGCTACTTCCCTAGCTGTCTCTTGCACATCCCAATCCATCTTCTTCTTTGCTTTAACCTTGGTAATAGCCAAAACTTGATTCTCCTCAGGAGAATCCTTCACTATAATGCAATTAGAACAATTATATCCCATATGTGGTTCCAACACTTACTGACTTGTAAGTCGCTTCTTTATAAATGAACTTCCTTCTCTTCTTGAGTTGCTAGCCTATAGATTTCCCTTTTTTTTATCTCTTTAGGGATCTTTGCTAGGAAAACTACTATGTGACTATGTGGTGCTCCTTCTTGTTCCATTTCTTACTGATTTTTGGATTGCATCCATTTTTAGCCCTATGGTGTATCCATAGTTCATAGTTTGTCTTGAAATATATCCCTATCTTCTAAAGTAATAGCAAGGTCCTTTCGGCCTTTGTGATACATTACCATGGTGGCATTGTTTTGGTTGTTGGCCTTTTCTTTCAAATTCTCTAAAGCTCCATTGTAGTGTCATTTGGGGTGCAATTTGATTCAAAGGTGTGACATGTTATGTTATTGCTTGTGCCTGTGCCATTCTAGCACCTCTAATCTTAGGATTGTACCAACACTCCTTTACATCATGACCAATCTTTTGGCATATGCTATATGATTTCAAGTTTCATAGAGTGTTCACCACACCAATGTCTATTTACTATTTTCTTATCCTTTTCTCTAGCCTCCTAGACACAATGCTATCTTTCCTTTATCCCTACCTTTACTCTTGTCTCTAGAGGACTCTTTATCTTTCGTAGATATCCTTTTGTGTCTTCTTTTACTTCTTTCACTATTTGAATCACTAGATTCACTTTTTGATTTTGAACTTAAAGAAATGATCATCCTCTTCACTATTGTCATTCAAATTTGAGTCTTTTGAATTTGACTCTAATGACTCATTTCTTGATTTCTTTTTGGACTTTCCTTTCCCCAACCTTTTCTCTACCCTTTGGGCAGCTTTACCTAGTACATCAATTTTACTATTGACCTAACATGCAATTCAATAATAGTAATGACACTTGCTATAGTTTCATTTTAGCCCTTAACAAAATAAGAGTCTTGTAAATCCATTGAAGGTTTGTCAACAACATCCAACCCATTCAAAAGGTCCTTAAACTTCAGTGCATAATCCTTGATCAACATATTTTTCTATTTGATTTGCTTAAGTTTCTTTAATAAATTAGTAGTTGTTCTATCAATTCAAAATCTCCTTAAAAATGCATTTAAAAATTGATTTTAAGTGAGAAAATGTCCAATCCCATATGCGCTATGATTTTCCCCTTGAAAGTGGCAGCAAACTTTTGTAATTTGACTTGACCTCCATATATATTGTTGAATGCAGTAGGAATCCATCTTGTTTTGAATTGGATAACATGACAATCAGGGTTCTCTTTACTTTTGACTGAGAATTCAGATGCTTTAACCGATAGAGTGCTGTTTGTTGAGCCATTGTTTGTTACTTCTTTTTCTTCTTGTCAAAACATGTAATGGAGCATAAGTCAACACTTTCTTTGCTACTACAAAATAATTCTTTAGAAGAACTGCACTTCCTAGCACCAAGTGTTATTGTCTTTTAGTCAAATCACAAAGAGGGGTCTAGTTTGGAAACAAAAGTAATGTTTCCTCTTTCTTAGTAGAACTTAGAGAAGAATGGTACATTGATGGTACTCCTTTAGAGGTAGCCACATCCTAGTAATCATTTGTATATGATTTTCCCATTCCTCAAAACATTTAATGGAATGAAAGTGAAAATTTTCTTTGCTACTACAAAAGAAGTCATTAGAAGAAGCACATTTCCCAGCACCAAGCGTTGTAGTCTCTTAATCAAATCAGCAATACGATGAGTCAGTAGGTTAACATA